>NC_056743.1:225782766-226082766 GCF_019279795.1 Protopterus annectens
GATCACTAAAAACAATAGAGATTGAAGCATGTAATTATGGAAATGGGTGTAACACACCTGTATCACTTCCTGTTATGTGATCACTATGGAACTGCTGAAATCCCGGCACAGGACGTGTTGTTAGGTACCAAACTGCATGAAGAACGTCTGTGGCATGGATACGATTGTGATCTGTAATCAGTGCAGAAAATGTTAACAGAGCTCTCGGTAATGTAATCCACATTCTAAACTGTTAGAGGGTTCAGTAATGAGAAATCCTTTTGCTAAAAGCTGAAATCCAACTTTCTTAATGCATTCATCACTAATTACTGAAGCTGATACTGAAAAACACAGCATGCACATGATTTAAATTACAGACATGACAATTTCAGTAAAGGTGTCTACAGCTAACTTGCTCTGAACAAGTGCAAACATGTTCGGCGAATACAAACATGATTAGTATACCTCAATTACGTCCACAGAAATCTTTACAGAGACATGTTCAGTGCACACTCAATGCATATACATGTACCAACAAAAGAAAAACATTAAGAACAAAAGCACACACAGCTCTTAAACTCTTTTCTCATCAGGGACAGAGTTTAATTGGGCCAAAAGCTCAAATCCAGGGATGCTTTTTAAACATCAACACAGTTCATTCAGAAAGGAGACTGCATAAAGAGGATCTGTATTGTCACATTTTCTGATTAATAAAAAGTCTATAGCCATAATGACTAGTAATAAATAAATAAATAAAAATAGCCCTCACTGTTTTGTCACAAAATAATGGCCATTATGGGTGGGGGAGAAAGGAGGCAAAATAGAACTTTGAATAATCTTCAGAAGGGAGCACATGCAAGGTAAACAATGGACCTAAGATGAATCATCCAGAACACCACATGTCAAGTTAATAAGGGATTACTAGGCTATTAGCTCATGAACCATGAGCCTAGCCAAACTTGCCCGTAATTTACAAAAGTGCTGACATGTCAATACCCAAAAGAATTTTATGGTTATGATGGAATTCTACTAAACTGACCATAGGTATGAGTGTGCATGCAATTCAATGGTATGACAAAACAACTGCAGCAGGTCTAGCCTTCTGGTGGTGTGAACTTTGGCTCTAGATGACTGTCACTGTGCAAGTGACACCCCCTACCCCATGTGCAAAAATGGGAAAAAGTGGTTGTGGATAGATGGATGAATGAATAAAACATAATGAACTTATGGTCAAAGTGCACTTACATAGCCACACAACAGAGTCAAACATAACTTTTCTACAGGTATGAGCCAAGTACAGGTGTTTGCAATACAGGATTATTTACAAGTTGTATGTAACTAGGCTTTTGCGTGCATATGTGTGTGTGTGTGTGTGTGTGTGTGTGTGTGTGTGTGTGTGTGTGTGTGTGTGTGTGTGTGTGTGTGTGTGTTTCTGTCTGTTTGACTTCCTCTCTATATACTGCTAAATAATCAGTTGCTGACTGACTGGTCTTCACCACAACAGACTGTACAAATTAGCCAAGCATGCTAAGCCCCTCATACCTCAAGACCCAAGACAAAATGGAACCCATTGTCTTCCCCTGCGCCAGAGTTTGGTGCAGTTTAGGCCTGAACATACACCTACAATGGCCCTATAACAATTATTTATTTTACAAACCAGAATCCAGAGTTTTTAATAAATATGGTTTGGTTAATAGAAATTTTATAAAAACTCAAAAAAAAAGTCTGCAACCTTTTTTATAAAAAAAATGTTGTCTGAAGAGATCACCTGCATAGGATGAAAGTACTCACTTTGGATCCCTATGCAATAAAGTTTAGTTTATACCACCCCTTCAGTTGGGCTCATGATTTGAACTCTTGCAGCATCTTAAATATTAACTACATGATTCAAGGAAGTAATACTCTCTTTGCATTTTAGAGTGCTTGTGAAATATGTGCCTTTAGTTAAAAAAAAAAAAAACAAACAAACAAACTGAAAAGCCACTAATGCAGACTGTCAAACAATAGTCCCTACTTCACTACCAAACTCACCCCTAATTTTATATATATATATATATATATATATATATATATATATATATATATATATATATATATACACACACACACACACACACACACACACATATACACACATTCCAAGGTCGGCTAACAGTGGGAAAAGGGAAAATTCCTTAAATCCAATGTTACATGTTCTCTAGCTCACCAAGTATTTGGTAAACTGTGAAAACAGTCAGCCAGTTCACAGTTCTACCAAACAACATTCTAAATAAATAACTGATACCAAGCATGTATACGTATGCGTTTCTGTGTCTAGAATTTTTCGATGACTATTAAGCTGAGTAAAGGGTTTTTTTTATCTATTAAGCTATACTCCATATAAAATTCGAAAAATGACCAGGCTTTTGTGACATGCAAGTAATGCAGTCTTTGGTAGAGGACAGTAGTAATTTTTAGTACATGTTTCAACAGCAATACCTGAAGATCCACTGTTACAAATAACTTCCTTTAAGAAGCGTGACATGTGGGTGTTGTGTGGTCCCTTCTAAGTCCTGTGTGGAGACACAGCCGGTCCCTCTATGTGAAACCCTGTAAGGCTGTTATCCTACTGAATAGTAGGGAAACTCAACCTAGAAGCCCCTCAGGATCTACTTGGACCATCTGCATTCAGCCTCACAGTCTTCTAAGTCCTGTGTGGAGACACAGCCGGTCCCTCTATTTGAAACCCTGTAAGGCTAATGTTATCCTACTGAATAGTAGGGAAACTCAACCTAGAAGCCCCTCAGGATCTACCTGGACCCTCTACGTTCAGCCTCACAGTGTAGGTATTATCCTACAGTATATGTATGATTTAACTTTAACCTTGTGAGTGTGATAACTTTAAATTACTGGTGACTGCATTAAATTTTAAACTATTTTGCAAGGGCCAGCACACCCGTGGACCTACCCCTCCTACCATCTCTTTATTAACTTTTCCCCCCTCCTCCTACTATCCTAGTGGAATTAGTGTTTTCCCTACACTATCCACTAGAGGGCAGCAGATCTTAGGCTTTGGAATACCATCTCTCACTGGTTGTAGAAACCAACTAGCTCTGTAGACCAGCTAGACTCTGATATCAGTGCTTGTACTCTCGATTTATGTACTTACCCCCCACCCCATGATTGCTTTAAAATGGGAATTATCCCAGGTAAGTCTGGGAGTTTTTATTAAATAAGACACATTTGACTATCACTACTTTTTGCTACTGGCCCCCTCAATTATCCCTCTGTATAAACCTCCTTTCCTGCCTTTGGCACCTTCTATGAAAATCTCTCTCTCTGTTTTAAAACTGTTTTACATAACTATCCCCCCAGCACAGCTATACCTTTGTTGACCTTTTTCTCTGCTACTTAGTAACAGTATGTGTCTCTTATCTTTCCTATGCCTGTAGAACTCAGTCTCTCTCCATAACTGATTGCCTCTCAGCCTCTCTGAGCTGTGTCACTGTTCTAATCTTAGGCAACTAGACTGGCTGGAATTCCAAAACCATCTGATAATCCCCCAACTCACAATTGCCCACAAGATATTTTACCAACCCAATAATACCCCTATACTCTCAAAACTCTTAATCCCATATAATAATCTGAACTCCCTACATTCTTCTAGCAAACTCCTTGCTAGCTTAACAAAGTCTAATAATACAGCTGGTGACTCTCTGTTTACCAACACAGTAGGAAAAAACTGGAACCTGTTACCCAATGAACTAACTCTAATTACATCCCTGCCACTCTTTAAACAAAAATGTAAACACCTCCAAATGCACTGGTTATGCTCTTGTACTAATCCTGACTAACAACCCTCTTCACCCCTGTTTTTCTTCTCTTCTAACCAAACTTCCAAATATTTAAATGCTTAGTCTTGTAATTAAGACTGGCACTATTTAAACTCTAATCAACTTACTGCTTAAATCCTTCAACCTGATGTGAACTATTGTACATAACACTTACTGTATTATATCTGTTTTTAGCTTTAAGCAATATTATGTTCACTGTTACTTTTCTTAAGTGTTTTGATCTCTGAAATGTAATTAACTTCCTGTTTTATTTGGCTTATTAATCCTTTATTTACCATGTAACAATATTTTTATACTTTTGTATATCTGTGTGGAGCTTTTCTCCCCGGGCCTCTTCTGAAAATGGATATATATCCAGCTAGACTAGCCCGGTCAACAAATGTAAAATAAAAATAAATAAAAATAAAATTTTTTTAATTTATTTTAATACTGTTCTTTCAAGGGATGAAAAGGCAGAGAACTGCAAGTAGTAATCAGCTGCAAACTGATGGAAAAAAATCATGAAGGTCATTCTTAACTGCTTGCTCAGTGCGTAGACAAAAACACTCAAGTCAATATGTCTGAAAAATGCACAACTTATAGATGTTATACCTAACCACTAATACATAATGAATGCATATCCTGAGGACCATATGACAAGTACAAAAATACCCTCCAGTTGTGTGTTTTTATGAAAAAGGTGATGCGGCACTACTCCACACAGAGTGATTCACAAGTGCCCTGAGATCTTTTTATATTTCTCACTCATGGGGGCATCTCACAGCCAAGGACCTCTTCTCATTGTTTTTTTTCTTTCATAGGTTCATAGGTTAGTACTAGGCTAACTGCCCTTGCGAGCCATTGCAAGCCTAGCCAATTCTCCCTTGTGAAACTCAAACCCTGCACCTTGTGTTTGTAAAGCAAACACCTTAACCATTAGGCCACCTCCCAACATTAATAACATTCTCTGCTTATAACAGAAGACAGAAAAGAAAAGTGTGAAGTGGAAACCTGGCAACAAAGTAAAGGGACACAATTTGGCATAAAAATAATGATTACGATTTTAACACACTGAATTCAGAAAATGTGCAATATGCCTTTAAATGCATGGCAAATTGCTATTGTGTGGGAAATTCTCACAGGGCTACAGTCAGAAAATTACTGTATTAGCTAGCTAATAAGACACTGCCTATCACTACTGTATATAAGGATGCCTGAAACAGCTAACCAGAATGTCAGGCAGTTAATAGGAGGTTCAGAATGGGGTAAGCAGGAGCTGACCTAAAACACCTGGAGGTGTAGTACATGACAACACAATAGGGGCTTATATGTGGAATACACCTGAAAGAGTTATATGCAGTCTAGAGCTGAAACTGGGGCCTGAGTTCAAGTATGAAAAGCATTTGTCAGAAGGGCTTTATAAAGCCACATACATGACTGAAAGCACCATAAGGTAATTTATTTTCAGAACTAAAAGTAGAGTAGGTAGTTATACTGGTTTACCTTGAGAATACCAAATAAAATTGTGTTTTTATGCAAACTAACGCCTCTTGCGCATGGGCAGCTGCTATCAAATCCACAAATTGTTTGGGATACTGTTTTGCTGAGGAGCTAACAAGAGATATTTCTGATACCATTTTTTGATGTGAAGTAAGCAAAAAGTGGAAGTAATGTGCATCTATGGTGACAGAAAAGACTATGCCTTCACACACAAAAGAATTTAAGCAGTTCTAGGAAAACTGTTGCCTCCTGTGTTTGTAATACAATTTGACCCATATATTAGTATAAAAATTCCCTATTTTAAAACATTAGGAAAACTATGGAAGGAAGCAGAATCACTACAGCATCTACTTAACTGTAAATGCCAATGTAAATCAATGCCTGATATTTCTTTACTAATTACTTTCTATTCTCATTTTTTTATTGGGACCTCACCTATCCTTTTCTTCTTTACTGCTCGTCTCAACCTCCTCTAACTTGTTCTACTCATTGTTCCTGCATTACTTACCTTCATGTTGCTTCAGCCTCTATTTACCTTTACTCACCTTTTTCTCCTTCAACCATTAATATCCTACCTTTCCTGAATCCTGCATGTTCACACCTCTATTGCCCATTCCTCTTTTGTAGCAATCAATTTGTTTCTTGTAAATTTTTCTTAACTGTCAACAGCAATTTCTGTACTCTGTTATTTCTTAGCTTTGTTTTTTAAATGTATTTTTCTCTATATTTCACTCTTATATTGTTACATTACTGTTGTTTAGTCGTTTTAATAAACCTCTGTTAAACGTACGTTACTTTTTGTGGAGATTTTCTCCCTGGGCCTTTGCTGAAAAAGGGCTCTGGCTCAGTCGGACATTCCCAATTAACAAATGTCAAATAAATAAATAAAATAAATGTGGTAGGCTGATACACAAAAAAAAGAGGAACAGCTTGATAAACCCATTCAGTATAAAAATGAGTTGGGGGTGGGGGCAAGACAGTGACACTCATGTAGATGTCCAGAATCAAAGAGTACAGTTGTGCACACTAACCTTAAATGTAGATGTTTGAGTGTATTCACTGTTGCAGTCTTCACATTTGGGTTATCCCTGCCAGGGTAGCCCTCGGCCGGCCCGAATACCAGAGGCTTAGCATTTCTGCATCAGATGCTGTTTCTTCAGGACTGACGTCAGGTCGTCAGCAGTATAAAGTAAGGCAGCAGACACCATTACTTCAGTTTTTCTTGCTCTGTCAGGAGCCCCCAAGTGGGAGCCAGGATATGGTGGAAGAACCCCACCAGTAGAAACTAAATACCAAAAAGTTCCTTGTAAGGGGAGGGAGACAGAGAGAGAGAGAGAGACAAGAAGAGGGTGATGGAGGGAGGGAAACCAGGACTGTAACAGTGAATACACTCAGATATCTACATTTATGGTAAGTGTACACAACTGTACTATGTTCTTCGTGTTTCACTGTTGCAGTCATCACATTTGGGTTGATTTCCAAAGCTGAGTAAAAGGGTGGAAGCAGTCAAGGAGACTAGGGGCTGGCTAGGATGCCCTGCAAGACTGCAGTGACAAAGCCTGCCCTGGATTTGGAGAAGATAGGCAGGTGGTAATGCTTGGTGAAGGTGTGAACAGATGTCCATGTGGCAGCCTCCAGGCTGCTCTGGTAGAGAGGGTCCTGACCCCCTTACGGGGGTAGAGAGGGTCCTGACCCCCTTACGGGGAGATTTCCTGTGTTGCTTGTAACAGAAATGGATGCAGTGTGCTATTCACTTAGAAATGGTTTGGAAATGGCTTTGCCCTCTGCCCCTGCAGCAAAGCTGACCAGTAAATGATCAGTCTTTCTGAATGATTTTGTCCTGTCTAGACAGAATCTGAGCTGTCTGTGCACATCTAGAGTGTGCAGGATCCTTTCCCCTTGTTTTGTGGGTTAGGGAAAAAGGTGGGCAAATTAATGGATTGATTGAGAGCCACACTGGACACCACCTTGGGCATGAAGGATGGGTTATAGTCCTGAGGGGCAACCTGCCAGCATGGAAGATGATGAAGGGCTCTATAGCCATGACTGCTTGTAGCTCGAAGACTCATCTGGCTGAAGTGATGGCCAGAAGAAAGGCGGTCTTCCAGGAAAGAAACCTAAACTCTGCTGAAGATGCTGGTTCAAAGGGGGGCAGGGTGACTTTTTCCAACACAAGTTTAGGTCCCAAGCTGGGGTAGGTGCTTGTCTGGGTGGCCTCAAATTGCTAGGCCCTCTTAGGAAGTGTTTGATCAAAGCCTGAGAAAAGTGGGTGCCCAGTGTTGAAATGAGCAGAGAGAGCAGATGCGTGAATTTTTTTATAGAGGAAATGGAGAGACCACTGTGTAGCAGGTCAGCTAGGTAATCCAGGATGAGAGGTAGGGGGGCTGTGCCGTATTGGCTCCCTTAGCCTGAATCCAGGTGCAAAACCTTTTCCATTTGTCAGCATAAGACTTTCTAGTGCTGGGGCATCTAGCTTCACGTATAACATCTAGAACCTGTTTACTGAGATTGGCAGATTGACCAGTGGTTAGGGAATAAACCAGTCTGCCAAACTGAGGGTCTGCAATTGGGGATGCATGAATTCTCCTTCCCTCTGGGTCAGGAGGGTAGGGGTCTGAGGCAGATGCCATTGTGGCAGTGGGGACAGGTTGCGCAGCAGTGGGTGCCAGTGCTGGCGAGGCCAGTCTGGAGCAATCAGAATTGTCCTTGGTTTTTCCTCCCTTATTTTGAGCAGTACCCTGGTGATGAGAGGTAGTGGGGGAAATGCACAGACCGAGAGGCTGACCCAGGAAAAAGATAGGGCATCCACTTTACAGGCCATGCAGTGAGGGCTCCCTGGTACAGAACTTGCTGAGCTGATGGTTGGTGTGGAAAGTAAAGAGGATGACCTTTGGGGGTGCCCCATTTCTGAGTTATTAGGGTGAAGGTTCCTTGGTCTAGCTGCCACTCATGTGGGTCCAGAAGATTTCTGCTTAAGTGGTCTGCCACAGAGTTTAGAGAGCCTGGCAGGAATTGTGCTAACAGGTGGAGTTGCATGGCAGAGGGTCTGTGCCAAAGGGTCATGGCCAGTCTGCATAGAGGGTAGGAGTCAGTCCCTCCCTGCTTGTTGATATACCACATCACAGTGGCGTTGTCTGTTTTGATCAGGAGAGCCCCTGGGGAGAGAAGGGGTCTGAAAGCTGTCAAGGTGTGCTGGACAGCTAACATCGCTTTTTGTTTGATGTACATATGGATATGCTGTGGGCTCCATTGGCCCTGTATGCACCTGCCATCCAGGTGTGCACTCCAGGCATAGTCTAATGCATCTGTGGTGAGGGTCTGGGTGGCAGGGGGTGGTGAGAAAGGTAGTCCCTTGTTGTGGGAGCAAGCTGCTGCCCACCAAAAAAATCTTTCCTTAGGCAAGGTATCATTGGTATAAGAGTTTCCAGGTCTTGAGAGTGTTGACACCAAAGGCTTTTTAGGTACCATTGAAGTTTCCTCATATGCAGTCTGGCATGTGGAATGAGTAGAATGCAAGATGCCATGAAGCCCAGAGCTTGCAGGATTTTTCTTGCAGATAACTGGGGTCTGGTGGATAGTTGAGAGATGTAGTCTATCAGGTAAGTTTGCTTTTCTGGAGTAAGGAATGCCACCTGGAATGCTGTGTCCAGGCTTGCTCCCAGGAATACAATCCTTTGGGCAGGTACTAGTTTGGATTTCTTTTCATTGATAGTGTACCCTAGGGAGGTCAGTAGGGACCTTACAAAGGCCAGGTGCTTGAGCAGCTTTTCCTGACTATCTGCCTGAATTAGGCAGTCATCTAAGTATGGGTAAATCTGGATATTCCTTTGTCTGCAAATGGCAATGGCATGAGCCAGACATTTTGTGAAAACTCTGGAAGCAGTAGATAAGCCAAAGGGAAGTGCAGAGATCCTGCCCTGAAACGTAGATATTTCCTGCATGATTCCCTGATAGGAATGTGAAGGTAGGCCTCTTTTAGAAATAGGGTGGCTAGCCAAGCATTCTTGGAGAGCATAGATAGTTGCTGGAGAGTGAGCATTTTGAATTTTGGTATCACCAGAAAGGTGTTAAGAATGGATAGATTGAGAATGGGGCACCAGGTGCACTCTTTTCTGGGTATCAGGAAATGTCTGGAGTAGAAACCTTGGCCTATCTGTTCTGCAGGAACGTCCTCTATTGCCCTCATAGAAAGCAGGGAAAGGACTTGCTTTTTGGCCTTGGCCCACTGGTTTGGAGGAACATCTGGGAACCCTTTTGGGGTTAGAAGAGTGTGGATTGAAAATTTGTATCCCTGGGACACTATGCTGAGGACCCAACGGTCGTTGGTAATGGTAGACCAGTTGTTTGTATGGAAGGAGAGTTTTCCTCCTAGGGGCAAGTGCAGGTGGGCAAAGGGAGGGGGTAGAGAGTCATTGTGAGTTCTTATCATGAGGGGGTGGTTTTGAACTCCCTGGTTTTGCAGTGGAGGAACTCCATTGCTTTGATCTCTGGATTCCCTGTGGCTGCTGTCTGGGGGGTCTGCTTCCCTGGGGTCTGGGCTGAACTGATCTGGTGGGGGCAGGAAAGGACCAGTGCTTGGAGGGGCAATGCCTGCTGAACCTGGGTGTCTGGACCTGTAGGAAATCCTTAACTATCTGCATAGATTTAGCTTTTTCTTCCATCTTTTTTAAGACCTCCTCTGCCTTGGTGCCAAATAAGTTGTCTTTGTGCAAGGATGCATCCAATAATTTAGATTTGACATGGTTGGGCAAGGGCTGTCCCTTAAGCCACGCATGCCTTCTAAGAACAGAACCGGTGACTGCTGCCCTGCAAGAAGCTTCTAGGGCATCAAAACCACAGTGTAAGGTGTGCTAAGTTACTTGGCTTGCAGAATGCATTAACTCTTGTAGCTCTATATTTTCAGCACAAGCAGGAAAAGAAGACACTTTTTATTTCAAGAATTCCATGGTATGTTGCTGAAATTTTAGCATATGGAACTGCCAATTTAGTGCTCTGATAGCAACAGTAGCAGAGGTGTATACTTTTTTACCCCATTTGTCTAGTGCTTGGGAATCCCTATCTGAGGGGGTGGGATTCTTATCAGAAGTTGCTTTAATTCCATTAGGCCCTTGAGAAATTACCTCAGGGTCAGCCGTAGGATTTCTGAAGAGAAATTTGTGCGAGTTAGGGACTCTAATACCTGTCAGGTTTTCTGGGAGCAGGAGGGAGGGTGTCAGGAGTCAAACTAGATTCCATACAAACATCGTCCACAACATCCAGGACTGGGGAAATGGCCAGGGGGTCTGTGCTGTGGAAGATATAAGAATTCTCTGAGTCTCTTTTTAGACTGAGAGTAGTCCTGACATTCCCATTGGAAATGCTCCCTTAAGGTATGAAGGATTTCCCCAAAGGAAACGTTCTCAGGTGGAGAGGCTGAAGGAATGGATTCCTCCTGCATCAGAATCCTCATAATCAGAGAGGGGTTGCATGTCTTCATATTCAGATGCATCAGTCTCTTCGGACTCCTGTTCAGATAAAACTACTGGGGACAGATCTCTCTTTCTTTTGGAAGGGGTAGCTTGGCTTCCCCTTATCAGCATAATAAGGTCTTCTGCCATTTTAAGTATTTGAGACTGAGGCATGGAAGCAGGTGCCTGAAATTGGGTCGTCGTTTCTTTTGGGTGTGGTTCGTACCCTGGGCCTTAGAAACTCAGCAGTTTTTGAAAGAACGGTAGACATGAAAGAAGTCTCCAGTCTGTGTTGAGAATCGGTAGTGTGAAGTACTTCCTTGGAAGCCAGTGCCTGCTCAGTGGCTTTGGACCTATCCAAGGTAGAGACAACCGCAGGATCTTTAGTCAAAGAAGAGTTTTGTGGCATACTGGACTCTGAAAGGGTCTCGGTAGTGGCCTGCGAATCCACAGAAGCGGGCATCAGGGGCTGCAAAAGCGCCTCACTGAGGACTGGGGAACTGACAACTAGCTTAACAGAAGTGTCATAAGTAGCTTTAGACCTGTGCGGTCTGTCTCTGTCTTTATCCTTACTTTTTTTTGGAAGATCTGCTGTCAAATGGTTTGCCGAAGCCATATCGGAATTCAAGGACTGTACGCAAAAATATCTAGCTACAATAAGGGCCCGGCAATGTATAGTTCTGGCGTTAAAGCACAAAAGCAACAGCAAGGGACATCATGGTCTGGGCCTAAGCAAGTGACGCAGTAAGAATGAAAGTCTCGGTGTGGTATTTGCTTTCCACAGTTGAGACAGTTAACTTTTTCTGACACCAGTTAGAGCAAGAAAAAAGGCTCCCAAATGGGGTACTTAGCTTTAGAAGACTTCAGCTTCAATTCGGAAGACGAAACTCAGGTAGCGGCCAACCGGCACTTGTGCAAACTGCTTCTGCTTCGGGCTTCTCGGCAAAGAAGACTGATGTAATGGTGTCGGCTGCCTTACTTTATACTGCTAACGACCTGACATCAGTCCTGAAGCGACAGCAACCGACGCAGAAATACTAACCCTCTGGTATTCGGGCCAGCTGAGGGCTACCCTGGCAGGATAACCCAAATGTGATGACTGCAACAGTGAAACACGAAGAACATCTAGGAAAAGGGATTTGGTATAAAAGCTTCAAAAAGGACTAGAGCGTGTGTGTAGTTTGACAGAAAAAAAAAAAAAAGTTCACATCAAAGCTCAAAGCCATTAAAATCTTTACCTGTGGCCTCCATATTTACTTGCAGCGGATAATGTCTAATGTTGTCCCTGGCTTGCCTCCAACATATGAGCTCATCTGAGCAGAGATTGAATCAACCCATGAACTAAAATTGCAAGCACATTAGCTCATAAAGCCATATAAAACTAAGTTCAGCCCTGATACTATCAAATTGCAGTCATAATTAGCAAAACTAAGAACCGTTAGTAAGCTCCTGTGGTACAAGGCCCGATTCCCTCAACCTCCTTTTACCTAACCATGTGACTCTGAACAGTTATAAACAGACAGTCCTACTGGGCGGACTCTGCAAAGTGTCCATGATAATTGGTGTTCGACCCTGGTTAACAAATACAAATAAAATTAATGCAGCACTAACCTGGCTTCAGAAGCACATAAATAAAAGAATACTTCCACAAAGGTCAAGAATATTGACTAGCAGTGCTGAAATTCTTTTTTTGCAATGCCTACATTTCTTAATACTAAGAAAGGAAGAAAGAAAAAAATGTGTTCATTTTAGTATCTTTATCACATACAATACCTAAAAATGCTTTACTATAAAACATGCAATTTATATAAAGAAAAGTTGTATAGAAATACTGTTAACATTAACAGATCCTGTTGTGGAATAGCAGTCAAATTGCTTATTTGTGCCTTCATGAAATAGTTTGTTACTCATAGTTTCTCTGGTACAGCAGAAAATCTTTAATTTTTTTCCCTAAGTGCTCTGTCTTCTAATTATACCATTTTTTGAAAGATCTCTTCTTGAGCATTCTCATGCTCAGCCAGCCTTTTCTTCATTTTGACCTCTGAATTTTGCAGTTGTATCTGCTCATCCAAATATCTGAAAAGCTTCTTCCATTTTGTTCCAAGCTTTTGTTATTTGAGTTAATATACTCCCTTCAGTGTTTCATTTATTTTAATCAGCTCTGGGAACATTTGACTTATTTTTTCCTCTAGAATACTGGAAGCCATGTCTTACACCAAAGCTGGAGCTTGAACTGCATTTTGGCTGAAAAGCTGCAGGATTCTTCCCAGTTAGTGTTTATTCTTCACCTTTTCTAGTTGATTTTCTTTCAGGCTCTCTTAGTTTCTTCTTTGCTAGCATCCAGGCAGTGTACCCTTGGCCCTTGTCTTTCAGTTTCTTTTCCCACAGTGGGAGAGCTGAAGTTAAGCTGTCGATCAGTCTACAGCCATCTTGGGAAGCAGTCAGTGGTGGAAAGTTTGTGTGTAACTCACCACATGGAAAATGCAGACAAGAATCCTTTTCTAACTTACAGTTTTAATAACAAGTTCAAGATTTTCTTTAAAGAATGGTTGCTTAGAACTAGTCTTGCTATTCTTCAGGAAGACCTACCGTTAGAATTCCATATACAGACTTTACAATCAAAGAGGTCTCAACATGATTATCTGTTGTATCAGAAAGACTATCTGCAAGGGTTTTAAAATAATGTCTGAAACACAGCGAGATATTTTCTATGACATGAAACATAATACATATGTTATTCTTTGTGAACTGGCTACTGCCTTGACCCACCTAGCCAAAATGTTCAGAGTCTGTGAGCTAGAAGAATAAAATTAATGCTAAAAGATGTTCTATAGCTGCAGTGGTCTTACACATCTAAAATCTGTTCTTTCATTCAAAGCTATGAAAGTTTATACCCTCCTTGCAACAAATACTGACATAGAGAAAGTACAAACAAAAGATATGTAAGCGCAATATTTAACTTTAAAATGTATCAAGTTGTTAAATTCATTCCACTTTAAAATGGGGTAGTACAGCCTGCACATATGAAGCTCTCAAAACACCAAAGTCTACTGTTCTGTTTATTAAGCTCTACACGTAATGTAAAATAACAAAAAACATCAAATAAAAGGAACATGCTCTTTAAAAGTCAGAAACCTCCAAACAAGGGGTAGACACACTATGTGAGAATACCTCATATAACGACAGATGGGGAAACTATTTTCATATAAATAGGGGATTAAATACAGCCTATCCTAGATCCTGAGTTGTGCTGATAAGAGTAAAAACAGCATATGTGCATATATATCTGCTGTTGTTGTGTCTTTTGGCTTTTCCCGGTTAGGGGTCGCCACAGCGGAACTCCCGTCCGCTAATGATTGGCAGTTGATTTTTACGTGCTGAGTTGCCAGCCCTAACGCACAACCTTCAACGAAGGTACGTCCATTCACGCATGTCTCCAAGCAGAAGACGCTCTAGCTGAGAGTCGAACCGGTCAGCGTCTTACTGTGAGGCGACAACGCTACCGCAGCACCACCACCGCATATATCTGTACTACTCAAAATCTATGTTGCCTAAAACCTCAAATGTAGAGAATGTACAAGTGCTGCTGTAACCAGAATCTTCCACAAGGTGACAGTATTAAAGTTGCCATAAATATCAGTTTATCTTCAGAAACTCAGCATCAGGGGAATTGTCTCTTAACCTGTGTGAATAGGCAATCAGGGTATAAATGACAAGTAAATGTTTTTAAAAATATACATCCAAACTGCAATGTGTTCCCATGTGTCACCCTTAAAAAAACAAAAAAAAATCTATGCCACTTAACTCTTTTAAGGAGTCTCTGATCAGAATGACAACACTACACCATATTCCTTTGTCTCCTTTGATCTGTATGCTTCACATCACTTGGATGAGTTTCCTTTTGGCATACTTCATTAGATGTTATAAATATAGCATGTGAAAACAGGGTTCCCTAGCAAAAGTCAAGAGTCATAACTGAGAGTCCTAAACTCCAAAAAATAAAAATCTTCAAAGCACAGTGACGGTCAAAACCTGTTGTAACATCTTTAAAGACCTGTGACACCAACATTCTTTGTTTATATATACTAACGTAAAGACTGATGCAAAAAATTAAGAGTAAAAGTAATATTTGAACAGTGACCCTAGACTTAGCACATAGCCCTCTATTCGCATCCACATCCTCATGCTTCCAAGTACCACAATTATTGCCCTTTGATAGCAAAGGTACCCTGAAATAAGGCTACTTTTCTTTACTGGGCTATTAAGCTAATTTGTCCCTGAAGAATACAGTCTTATTATCACTCTAAGTTATGGGGAAGCAAATGATGTGAACATCCAGAGTTTCTGAATCCAACATTCCTACACTGCACAGCAGCAGTCCATACCTCTCAACTTGTAAACATCAAAAATCTGGACAAATTCCCATGAAAAGTTGGTACAACTGGCCAAATATTGGGACACTGATTAACATAAAATGTGCATACATAATCATGTAACTACCAACATGAAGATTGGAGTCACCAAATAATGATAATGGCAGACATTTGAATTTCAGACTTCATATCCTCAGAAAACACACAATAATGCAAAACCTGATATTCTAGCAACTATCTGAAATTACAGGAGCAATATTTAAAATCTGTCCCTTTTGACCCTTTGTCCCACTACCACCATTATTTCTGGATTTGTCCAACATAAATGGATCATACATTTTCACGATAATTACTAATTTATTAAAATGATGTAAATTATCTGTTGACTGAGTAAGAGGGCTGGTTTGTTAACTCTTTTTAGTCAAGACCCGAACTTGATAACACAAGCATAACATGAGGTTAATTTTTAAAAGCATAATACAACTTAGGCAGACAGCAAACAATTTAGCAACATAATAAACAATGGGAAACAGAATGAATAGAGCAAACAAATACTTCTGTAATTAGAATCATGGACAAAATACTAATGTTAAGATGTAGGTGAAGTATCTGCATTGACACCAGCCTCATTCACGGGGTGGGATAACAAATCAGTGGCAGCACTGGCAAAAGGGACTGGGACTCTGCTTGTGCAACAACCATTCTGAGCACCACATTCCCAAACCAACTCACTCCTATTCAGAGCATGTCATTCAGGGGCTGTATGGTCCACGAATAAATTCTCAGCAGTTCCTTCCCGTCTGGATTCCCTTCACAACCTGCCTGCATACTTTCTTGATGCAAGTCATGCAATAACTTCCTGACCGTTACCTACCATTTCTTTCCCTCTGGTTAAAAATCTAAGCTGATGCCACCATTTACAACTCACAAACACACTGACCAGTTTCAAGTGCGTAAATGAAAATGATGCAGCAGCTGAAGAGCCATCACAGAAGAAAACTACTGGGAATCTGGATACAGACACAGAAATTTGGCTCCATGGATGCATTTATAAATGCATCTTTCAGTTCTTCCAAAACTGGAGGCATGGCTGGCTAGATGGTTGGCTCAGCAAGCCCATAAAGTCAGTCTGTCTTAACTGCACCTTTGAGAGCCCTTTTTCCCTCTCATTTGAAGGTTTCCTATACTTTGTGAAAAGCAGACATCCTTTCTTGGAGAAGCAGAGGACAGGGTATCCTTTGTCTCTTCTTCAAAATATGAGAGGAAAGACATCTGTCTCAAACAGGCTGGTTCATCCACCTCTGAATCGGGGATAGGTTCTCATTTTATAGAAGGCCCCCAATACTTTAGGAATACCCAATGCAGGCTTCATGGATTTGAAAAAAAAAAACCTCCTGAGACCATAATCCATAGATCATGAGCCATCTGAAAAAGGTGTTAAGAAGAAGCCTACACAGTGGGGTAGTGGATGAACCACCCAACCTAGGCTGAGACAAGCTGTTAGATGTATATTTTGGGTTTTTATCAGGATAGCTGTTTTAGAAACCTAGGGTCATGGGCAGGCACTTCACTTATGGTTTTCTTGTTAGCATCCCCACAAAGTAGTACTCTGGGGATACTGCCCTTAACTTTGCTAATAAGGGTTCAGACTTCAGCTGCAGAGGTCCTCTGGGAATTCTCCAGAAAGAACTACTGCACCACATATTTAGCCCATGAGAACATTATCCAACATGAGGTGCCAACTGACTGAGTCATGTCACAGGCTTCAGTAGTATCAAACACTGAGTATGAGGTACTAAGAATATGCTGCTCTGAATTCAGTGTCGTCTAATCTTGGGAAACCCTCTGATTCTGACAGACTATTTATTAATTATTATTATTATATTATAATTATATATTAATATATTATATATTATATAATATATTATAATATAATAATAATATATAATTATATTATATATAATTATATTATTAGTAGTAATTTTGTTATTATACAATTGTACAGCTTGTCTATTTTCTGATTTATCTTTTGATTTTATCAATTAATTAGTTTTTGACTATCCTGTTATTTTGTTGTATTTTGTGTGGAGCTTTTCTCCCCGGGCCTCTACTGAAAATGGAAATATATCCAGCTAGACTAGCCCGGTCAACAAATGTAAAATAAAATAAATAAATAAATAAATTTAAAGTCTCTTTCTGCTTCTTAGAGTACTTATTTTTTTTTCTTTTTGGTGAATAGCTAGTAGAAAGCTGTCACAATAGAGAAGGAGAAAGAGGTGCAAGCCTTCCTGAGAGTCAGGTAATCCGAGAGCAATTTCACATGATGTTTCACTGTCCTCGAAATGATATAAGCACAATCTGGACAACTGTATATGTCGAGCTCTAGACACAGACAAAAACATAGTAGGAATGGTGGTCTTTGTTAGTTTCAGACACCTAAACATGAAATTAAAAAAAAAAATTTAAAAAAAAAAAGGAAAATTTTCCACAATGGGGTACTTATCGAAAACTCTGGTGACAGGCAGGCATCTTAAACTGAAGACACTGAGGCACATCATGTCTTTTACCACCACCATCCTAATGTCTAAGTGGGTGGGAGTCAGCTGAGGACAGCAGAGGAAAGTTACCCACTCTGAAAGTTGTTACGATCATCAGGTTCCTGCAGGCAAAAATCCCAGAAGTTATAGGACAACAGGAGATTACTAGGTTATTGACCTGGAGGTCATTTCAAGCCTAGCCGTTTCATCCTACTGTAACACCATAGAAATTCTAGTCAATACCCAAGACTGCGTTTAGTAATGACTGCCCATGTCCAGGAGGGTTGTGGGTACTATCCCTGGTAAGAACTTGCAATGCCCATCCAGTTGTCCGGGTTCCTCTTGAACAGTGTCATAGAGGTGCTCTGTTTCACATGAATTGGTAGCCTATTCCAAAGATGCAGCAGTTGCTGGGAAACAAATCTGTCCCTCCAGCATGTCCTATTTAAGTTGCAGGCCATACTTAGGTCCCTGGAACTGGTAGCGGTAGTCCCATTTGATTTATGGATATGCACCAAGTTCATTAGGTTTAGGTCTGAGATTGCTCTGTAAGCCAGGCATAAGTCTCTCCCAAGAAGTTTATATGACAGAGAGTGCAGTGACAGGGACTTCAGTCAGTCTGTGTAAGGCACATGCTGGAGTCCCTTGATCTTCTTTGTTAGAAACCTCTGAGGTCTCTCCAATTGCTGCAGATGCTTTGTATAGTACATGCTGAATGTGGCGTTATAATCAATTATGGGCTGGATTTGTGTAGAGTATGGAGGGGTTACAACCTCCTTCGCTCTTGAGGTGATGTCTTTACTAATCAAGTGTGCTAAGTAGAAAGCCTTCCATACTACAGTAGACATACTGGAGTTGAAAGTTAGTTGCAGTTAACTTGTGAACCCAGACCCCTTAACCAATTTGTAGGTACTTGGGGCATTATTGATTTGATAGTGTGATGGGACATTGCCTGTGCCGAAGGGAAAGATGATGCATTTCTTTGCATACAATTTGAGACCATGACTAAGACACCAGTCGCTGGTCCGTGTAAGACCCTCCTTGAGTACACTGGCATCATTTGGGGATTCAATAACTGCACCCAGTTTGCAGTCATCTGCAAACTTGGTCAGCCACAACCCCTTAGTTTTGAGTTCAACTTCTGAGAAGTATATTCCAAACAGAAGAGGGGTACAGCACTGACACCTGTGGCACCTTGCTGGTGACAAGTCTGATGGTTGATGTGGAGTCACCCACTTTGATAGTGTGTACCCGGTTCATAAGACAGTTGGCAACACATCTTACAACAAAGGGGTTTACATTCAGTTTGCTAAGTTTATTGGTAATGCCTGAGTCTGGGATTGTGTCGAAACCCTTTGCCAAGTCAATGTATGCTGTCTGCATAGATTTGCCCTGGTCACATTTTCAAAGAAATCCAACAGATTTAACCAGCAGGATCTGCCCCTGACAAACCAAAAAAGAGCACTAAAGTTGCGAGTCCTCAGTATCGATTTATTTAAATAAAAGAATATAGAAAAACAAATCCAGGAGTGCACCAATGCTGAATCCAAAAAAGTTCACCAAAGAGCTTAGAATAAAATCCTTTATTCAAAACGAAATGCCTAGGACGATAGTAAGCGCTTTCACGTTTAGTAACGCTTCATCAGACTTTGATAGCATACTAGTAAAACTCAAACATTTTATAGCCTGATGTCACGCCCATCATTAAATAATTATCAATTAACATACTAAAACAATGATTAAAAAGCACATTACATATGCTAATTTACAATTCATACACCTACAATGAATTTCAGGACATTAATAAGTTATCTTTATAAACCATTTATATTAAAATTATATATAACATAATGTAGAGCAAAGAGAACACAAATAATGCATTGGCTAAACACATAATAGACAATGGATCTCAACATCACTAAGTTTAGAGTTTTAGAAACAGTCAAAAGGACGAGCAGGTTAGGTAATATAAAAAATCGCACAGAAGAAGTGGAGAGCAAATGGATTTTGAGACTACAGGCAAATCAGTATGGGTTGAATGAGAGAATTAGTTTAAAACCATTTTTAGCAGCCAGGTCTTTTAAACATTAGATGTCTTTGCTTATTTATTTATATTGCTCTACATTAGGTTATATATAATTTTAATATAAATGGTTTATAAAGATAACTCATTAATGTCCTGAAATTCATTGTAGGTGTATGAATTGTAAATTAGCATATGTAATGTGCTTTTTAATCATTGTTTTAGTATGTTAATTGATAATTATTTAATGATGGGCGTGACATCAGGCTATAAAATGTTTGAGTTTTACTAGTATGCTATCAAAGTCTGATGAAGCGTTACTAAACGTGAAAGCACTTACTATCGTCCTAGGCATTTCGTTTTGAATAAAGGATTTTATTCTAAGCTCTTTGGTGAACTTTTTTGGATTCAGCATTGGTGCACTCCTGGATTTGTTTTTCTATATTGCTACGTGGTCGCTACAGGAGTGCTTCACTCATTTGGGAGGTTTGCTATTTTTCGTTTTTTATTTAAATAAAAGTTTAGCGCTTTCGTCAATATAATTGACTTCTTCAGAACAAGAAAAAAAAAACATTCAAATCAAGTTTAAATATAGGATGCTACATACTAATTGGTTCACCTCCAACCAAAGCCATCAATGAATATTTCAGTTCATAAATATTAATAATAAATCATAAATATTCAATACTTAAAATAAAAAAACTTTATAAAAACTAATACACAATATTAACAATACTTTAAAAAATATGTATGTATATATGGTCGACCTGAACTCTAAAACATATATTCACAATGTATATAAAATTCATTTATAAACATAAGTATTAAAATTATTATAAAAATACAAAATTGTGAAACTGAATTTATCAAATATATATGTATATGTATATGTATATATATATATATATATATGTTTGTAAAAAATATATATTGAAAAATAATTTTCTATATTGTGTGTATTTTATGCATGTATGTTATGATTAGTGAAACTGTTAAACTTGTTCTGCCTTCTCTTTCAAGATAGGCAGAATGGTCAAATGCTCATTTAATCGTGATGGAAAATCTGTGGCTAACTTTAACTGCCATAATAATTCTTTCTTATTTAAAACATTTTGCCAGTCACCCCCCCCCCCCCCCGGCCTCCACGTGTACAAAATCAAGAATAGCAAACTTAAAACCAATAAAATTAGCACATAACATACTGTGTTTATATAAAGCATTGGTTTCCTTTTTGTTTCTTATGTCATATAAGTGCTCATATTTCCTGATCTTGAATAGCCTCTCCGTCTTTCCTACATAAAAAGGAAGAACAGGTGTCACACGTGGCTATATATACCAGTTTGCTTGAAAAGCAGTTGCCCCTTTTCAAAAAAATAAAGCTTTTATTCTGATTCTCAATACTAATAGAGCTATCCTGTAAAATATATGAACAATAAGAACATCTACCACAAGGTCTACTCCCACCCATTTTCACTTGTATACCTTGATAGTTGTTGCCTCTCTCTAATACTGATTTTAAATTGGGTCCTATTTTGGTAGAAAATAAGAGTTTATCACCCACTAAACAAAATACTTCACTACTGGTTTTAAAAATATTCCAGTTCTTCATTATTATTCCCTTAACCTGAGAATACAATGGGCTGCATTGTATCACACATGCTTGCTGAAAATCAGTTTGGTTTTCTTCATTAATTCTACCTGTTGTATTGTTTATTGGTTTAAATCCTTTACTCAACAGGGGGTGTATATTTTTTGCTCCATTCGTCCAGGACATCTGTAAGTATGTGATCTATAAATTCCCCAGGATAACCTCTTTCAAGGAACATGTCCTTCAACAGTTCAAATTCCCTGATCACATCACTTTTTAAAGATGTCATCCTGGCAATTCTGATATCCTGACCTTTAATTAGACTTTTCTTCCGAAAAATAGGGTGATGGCTGACAAAATGTAAATAGCTGTTACAAAAAGTATTTTTACGGTAGATTCTAGAAATATATTTGTCTTGGACCTTAATTATCTTAGTATCTAAAAAATTAATCTCTTGATCATGCAATTCAAAAGTGAATTTTAAGAAATTAGTAGTTTCATTTAAATATTGAATGAATGAGGGTACAATATCTAAACTCCCTTTCCATAAAATAAATATATCGTCCAAGAATCTACTGTAACATAATATATTAGAAGAAAACTCACTTTGAAAAACATGTTTTCTTTCTCACCCTAATAGAACCAAGTTTGCATACAAGGGGGTGCAAGCTGCTCCCATCGCAACTCCTTTTAGTTGTTGAAAGTATTCCCCCTCGAAATATATATAATTATTTTCCAAAATGAGGCTCATAAGTTCACATGTTAATGCAATTTCATCAGAAGTTAAGGAAGAACTGGTAAAGAGTATTTCTTCAAAAAACTTTAACCCTTCTTTTTTTGGTATACATGAAAATAAGTGCCGGACAGCTATGGTAAGAAAAAAGGAATTTGGACACCACAGTTCACTTTTTAATTGACCGAGGAAGTCCCAGGAATCTTTTATTAAATGTGGAAACTATTCCACAATACATTTTAATTTTTTATCTATGTATACTGCTAGGTTATGTATTTTAGAGCCTGCGGCTGCTACAATAGGCCTGAAGGGTGGTTTTTCCAAGTTCTTGTGTATTTTAGGTATACCAAAGAGAACCGGAATTTTAGGGTGTTTGTTCAAAAGAAAATCATACTCGATTTTAGAAATCCTTTGGTCCATAAGGTATTCATACAAATAACTATCTAACCTTTGATATGAGATATGAATCTCATTTTTTGAACATGGAGAATAGTTTTCAGCATTAAAAAGAATATCCTGCATGACGTTAGTATAATCTTCTGAATTGTATAATATAATCCCTCCACCCTTGTCAGGTGTCATAATACGTATTCTCCTGTTTTCTCTTAGGTTTTTCAACAAGTCTCTTTCTTTCTGGTTTAAATTTGAGAATGTTCTTTTTTTCTCCCCCCACCTCTTGTATACATCTTCCCTCACTATTTTTTCAAAAGCAGTAATAAGTGGATGTAAAGGGGGATTAAATATACTACTTTTCTTAGGTGTTTTGTAAGAATTCATATTAGCATTCTTATCTAAAAACATAAAACTTTAATTTTCTCAAATACAGTTGTAAATCCACCATTACTGTTGCTATATCAGGTATTTTAGTCGGGACAAATTTGAATCCCTTAGAAAACAGAGAAAAACACTCTCGAGTAATAGTAATTCCAGTATAATTGTATATATGACACCCATTTAAAGTGTACTGGATGTTATCTTTACATTTAATTAAATCAGGTGCATCTACCACCTGGGACGACCTTTGTGCTGTTGTGTTACTTTGCTGTATGTTTTGTATGTCTCCTGTTTGCAACTGGCTATTCTTTCGGAGAGTCTTGGAAGTGGAAAATCCTGATAATCCACCAAATTATCACCATCCTCCTCCCTAAAATTTTCACTTTCCAAATCAAAATTAATATTATCTATATCAACCATTGTGTGGTAAATGGGTTGTTTGACCATATTCACTTTCATAACTAAAAACTAATTTGTCTGTGGGGTATACCCTACATTGCTTGTACTGTCTGAAATCCCTATCCAAGTTTTTCACCTTTTTATTAAATATATTGTCACATTTCTTGTCAACCCTACTAATAATCTTATAATAAAAATTCTCATATTGTGCAAACAACAAGTCATTAATAATCTTTTCGTTCAGGTCGTTGACTTCCTTACCAAGCCTCTTTTCCATTTTCTCATAATATAATACACTTTTACCTAACAATTCCAGTCCCCATTTATCAAGTATAACAGTGAAAGCTTTGATAATATCAGTGTCATAATAGATTCCAAAGGGAATTTAAAAACGTTTAACCCTTGTGGAACCACTTGTTTTTGAATACACTCATTCATATAACAAATCTCCATCTGACACATTTTAAATTTAAATCATTTTATTTCAAAAATATAGATCATATCCTTTAATGATCTATACCTTGAATGTCCAACATCTCTGTTATCAAAAGCCTGTGTAGTAGTTTAAGGACTCGAAGAGGAGAAAGTGAAATGTTTCTTAAACAAGGAACCGTAATATTCTTTAGTCTTGTCAACCACAGAATTGTATTTTAAACACACAGTTTCCTTACAGGTACATACCGAACAAGCTTTGGTGTTCTGTTTAATATGTTTTCTATCACCAGTACATAGTTCCTTGTTGTAATGTACACTTTTACTGGTAACTTTACAATTGAAATCATTAGTACCTGTAAGGTTAGTTTCCCCTGAGCGTGCTAGGTTCAGACTGATGTGGTCGTCCAAAGCGAGTTCTATCTCACCATCGAATTGTACTGCACAGTTACTTTTCAAAGTATTCCTGGAAAAAGAAGGAACCATAACATCCCTGTTCTTACCCGTATAACTTCTTTAACAGGGGGAACACCTTTCGAATTCTCCATAATGTACCTGCGCTGCCGCAATAATGTCACCACGTTTCTTAAAGCGGCAAGGTGATGTACTCAGACTACAAATCATGTTGTCTTCAACAACACAAGAGTTGTCCTTTTTAGAGCCATTAGATTGAATAAAATAATCAGGGTCTCTCTGCCGTGGTTGAGAAAATAGTTTGATTAACCTAGTTAGTTCTCCTTTTAAGTCAGCTACATCCTTCTTTAAGGATAAAAGTTCAGTTTGTTGTCCAGAGTCGAAGATAGGAGATAAATTAAAAGATTTCGGGGACCCAATAACAACTAGCACCACGAAATTTAACTCAATAACCAAACAAGTGGTGCAATAGTGCTCAAAAGAAAGCCCAATAACCAAAAAAGAGCACTAAAGTTGCGAGTCCTCAGTATCGATTTATTTAAATAAAAGTTTAGCGCTTTCGTCAATATAACTGACTTCTTCAGAACAAGAAAAAAAACATATAAATCAAGTTTAAATATAGGATGCTACATACTAATTGGTTCACCTCCAACCAATGCCATCAATGAATATTTCAGTTCATAAATATTAATAATAAATCATAAATATTCAATATTTAAAATAAAAAACTTTACAAAAACTAATACACAATATTAACAATACTTTAAAAAATATGTATGTATATATGGTCGACCTGAACTCTAAAACATATATTCACAATGTATATAAAATTCATTTATAAACATAAGTATTAAAATTATTATAAAAATACAAAATTGTGAAACTGAATTTATCAAATATATATGTATATATATATATATATATATATATATATATATATATATATGTTTGTAAAAAAATATATATTGAAAAATAATTTTCTATATTGTGTGTATTTTATGCATGTATGTTATGATTAGTGAAACTGTTAAACTTGTTCTGCCTTCTCTTTCAAGATAGGCAGAATGGTCAAATGCTCATTTAATCCTGGTGGAAAATCTGTGGCTAACCTTAACTGCCATAATAATTCTTTCTTATTTAAAACATTTTGCCAGTCACCCCCCCTGGCCTCCACGTGTACAAAATCAAGAATAACAAACTTAAAACCAATAAAATTAGCACATAACATACTGTGTTTATATAAAGCATTGGTTTCCTTTTTGTTTCTTATGTCATATAAGTGCTCGTATATCCTGATCTTGAATAGTCCCTCCGTCTTTCCTACATAAAAGGAAGAACAGGTGTCACACACCTGGCTATATATACCAGTTTGCTTGAAAAGCAGTTGCCCCTTTTCAAAAAAATAAAGCTTTTATTCTGATTCTCTGTACTAAGAGAGCTGTCCTGTAAAATATATGAACAATAAGAACATCTACCACAGGGCATTTGAGTTAACAAAGTCAAGGAAACTTTTGCACTAGCGAGTTGGGGCAAGTGTAGGTTTCCCAGTTGATGGTGGGGTAACTGAAATCCCCCATGATCAGAGTGTTCTGTAATATTTGGATTGTCTCCAGTTTGGTCAAGTAGTCTTCATGCGTGTCATGACCCATAGATGGAGATCTATAGCAGGCTATAACATGAATGGGGGTCTTACCCACTGTAACCTGAACTTGGATCAACTCCATGGAGTTGTCCAGTCAAGCTACATGGCAGGTGAATTTATCCATAATATAGACAGACACACTGCCTCCTTTGGTTCTCATGTTCATTTTGTGGTCTGATGGTGTGGAAGGCATTGTAGCCTTGCAAGGCTGGGGTACTCTCTGAGGCCTTGAACCATCTTCCAGTGACAGTAGTGCTTCATGGTTGTGCAATGTTTGACTCTTACCTTGTTATGACTGGCAAATTTCATGTTGTTAAGCTTTTTTTT
Source organism: Protopterus annectens (assembly GCF_019279795.1). Lineage (NCBI taxonomy): Eukaryota > Metazoa > Chordata > Ceratodontiformes > Protopteridae > Protopterus > Protopterus annectens. The sequence goes on from NC_056743.1 coordinate 225,808,747, forward strand.
TTTTGAGCCCTTGTCTGAAAAAGATACTATAGGGGAGGCAAGAGCCTTTGCCAGCAGCCGAAAGCTCACAGGTGCCAAGTGCAAATAGTCTCTGGCAAAGCAGCAAGGTTTGTTGACCATGGCTTTCCAGGCTGACAGGAACTGGATCCCCTTTGAATGACAACACAGACTAAGCCAATTACTGAAATCAATAATTTTTTATTTATACTGTGGCATCATTCTAGGTGAGGGTAGTATGCTGGTGAAGGCTAGGCACATACCTGCCTGGGACACATACTCAGAGAGCTCAATCATGTCTCTGTTCATATATTCCAGTGATGTACGTCTCAAGTTGTTCACTCCAACATGATATATGACAGAATCATAATGGTACTTCTTGCTGAGAGGCCTGACTGCATGCGTGATCTGAAGAATCCTGGCACCGGACAGGCAGTTGACCATAACTTTCTCTCTATCCAACCTGCTGAGTGGGACATCTGTGTGTCCCACTATTGAGTCTCCAATGACAAGAAAATTTAGTTTTTGAGTGTTTTAAGCCTTATGGGCTTGGTAGGTGAGACACTGATGTTACTGAGTGTCATGGGTGCTGAGGGAACTGCGTTAGTTGTAGCAGTCTTGCGTTTTGGAGGGCTCTGGTGTTTCAGTAATTTTTTGAGAGAACACAGCGTATGTTGATTTTTGTGTTTGATGCGTACTATGTGTATGAGTAATGGTACTATATGCATGAGTAGTGGTGGGTGGGTTGACAACCTCTTCAGTGTTACTGTTTTGAGTGTGAGAAAGCATGGATTCAGGATTCTTGGTGTGGATACATCTTTTGCACTCTGTACCTAAGTGAGCTATTAGTAGAGGGGTGTTAGTGTACATGAGGCAATTGCTTCACTGCCTCAGGAGACCCAAGTCAACAAGACTGGCAGGAGAGACAAGGGTAGTCCAATTGTCCATAATGCTAGGTTGAAGACTTATCACAAAGGGTGGGCTTTTCAGGATCGATCATGGAGGAACTCAGTGGATGGATATTTCTGCTGGGTTTTTTTTTTGCTGGTGGTTTAATAGGTTACAGCTCACTAGCTGGGAAAGTACTAAGGATGACAGCTACACTAATGTGCTACAGCTGTAACTACGGGAAAAACTGCTGAATATATCTGTCCGGCTGTGGCACACAATTAAGGGGCAGCACGCTGTGCTGCATGACACACTAACAAGCAGAAACCTACCCAAATGCAGGGCTCAAATACCAGAAGCTAAAAACTTGAAAAATATCTTTAGAAAGGTTTAAAAGGACCAATGAGGTTGCTTACTCCAAGCTCCAACAAATTTGTAAACAATAACTGCAACAAATGCTGAAAAACAACCACAGGCAGCAAGACAAATCCAAGGAACAAAATATAATCCACTGAGAAGTTTTAATTCCTAAAAACAAGTTGTATAAGCTCTTTCATCTTGCTTCTATGAGCAACACTTCATCAGACAAACAGAACTAATGTAAAGTGTAACTGTTTAAAATGTCACATGCTAAACATCAATGAATAAAAATCAAATATCTTGTATTCCCTCTTGTGTTTTAAAACTGAAGAGTCTGCAGAGGTAATTGAACATTTTGTCTGTACATATTTGTTTGTTTACATCACTGAACCTTAGTAGAAATACTTGCATTTTCTGTATTTTTTGTATTATATTAGTTAACTGACAGGCTGGGCAATACGGGATATATGATTTTACTAGTGGTTAGTTCTTTCAAATGAATTGTTCTTTTAAATGAATTGCTCATTTTGCACATTAATTATTTAGTACAGTTTTTAAACAAAGTTTTTATATCATTTTCTTAAAATCAGCCCATCCTCAGTGTGCATGTTTATTCTTAGTCAGTTTTAGTCATGCTTGCTTATTTAGTTAGTACTTGTATTTATACTGAAATGTTTTTAAATATCTGTACTTTTGCTTTTAGAAGCTAACTGATGTTTAGCATGTGACATTTTAAACAGCTACACTTTAAATAGCTGCATTTTACATTAGCTCTGTTTGTCTGACGAAGTCTTGCTCACAGAAGCAAGACGAAAGCTCTTACACGACTTGTTTTTAGGAATTAAAACTTGTCTCAGTGGATTATAACTTGCCTCAGTGAATTATATTTTGTTCCTTGGATTTGTCTTGCCACCTGTGACTATTTTTCAGCATTTACTCCAAGCCCTAGACCAACCACCCTTCACCAGACAGGTTCCAATCTACATCCTCCTTTCACTAGAGTGCAGAAGGGCTTCTTCCAATCAAAGATGGCCTGGAAAACATGCTCAGAACAAACACCCACTACAAACAGACCCAGATGCAGCAAACCTGCATCTGGACTATGGTACAGCTAATAGGTACCCTAGTTTTGAGACAGGGAATAGTATGATGAGTATCTATGTATAGTGGTTTACCTTTGAAAGTTTGAAAATCAACCTGCCGAATGGCCCTTTGTGTGAACCTGAAGGACGAAAACTGTCATTCCAAACTGCACTGATGTTCAAAAATCAGCAAATCAAAAACCAGATTCGCTGATTTTCGACCTACAATTACGAATACAGATCGTAATGCAGGGGGACAAGCCTGCACCCCCATATTATTCTAACTCCGAGGTCACACTACAGTGGGGAAAGGGTCCACTTCCCGATCCCTTCTATAGTGCACTTTGCACCCACAATGCCGAATCTGCAATGAGCAAATGTCAATGTGCATTCGCTGCATTTCTATTCCGGTATCTGAAAACTTGAAAACATACTTCCACACAATTGTCTTTCGACAATGTGCGTTTCAAGTTTTCAAAGGTAAACCTGTATAGCACAATAAGTGAAAGTTTCATTAGTCTATATTGGCTGTGAAACTATAACTAAATATTTTATAAGAAATACAAACAATAAATTGTTTTATTTTATAATAAAAAAAGCTACGAAAACTATTTCAGGATCAAGATGATCACATCATCATACCAAGTGCAGTGTACTCCAACAACTGAATATGTGAGACTATGTGCTGTGTGTGGGGTGTGGAGGATAAGCCATTTTAACAATTCACAACCACTGTGTCATGCCTTCTGTAACTTAGATTTGGTACACTGACATACTTCTGCTTATATTAAAAAAATACAGCGTAGAATCACTACACTAAAATAGCTTTGGGCAAAGTCATAGCACTGTCAACATATTACGCAATATGTCCTTCAAAAAAGGTGCAATCCCAACTAAAAATGGTAAAGGAATGCATTTTTCCCAAATATAGTTCAAAATAATGCATGTTCAAAATTACCCCCCAAACAAAAACACACACACTTAGTTTGCATGATAAACTTTTTTGTTTTTTTTTTTTTTTGCTTTCAGTAGATCTACTGTTAAGGAAAATGGAAAAACTCTCCAGGTAGATAGGATGTATGTACGTCTTAAAACTGGACAAAATATAACATTAGCTTGAACGGCATTAATATACATCACCATCAATATTAAAATGGTTATTTTATCAGACTCTATTGTATGTATGTGCTCCTTTTCCCCATGCAATGTTAAGGGAAGATGATATCATGAATTGACAAGGAAAAACAGATAAGGACTTTCCGGATTCTGACCTTAGTTGTGACACTGGAATTTCATGGTACACCAAGATTCAGAACTAGCAGAGAACTTTACAAGTAGATATATACACGCTCATTGTTGTTTTGAAGATTATTTATAAATGCAGAACTTGCTCTCCTTTATCACGGTCTCCCAAGAGAGCCGAAGAGTTATGATTAAGTTCTAGAAAAAATATGCTGGCTGTAAATTAACAGCAAATGCTAGAGGCTTAAGTGGATTAGGTTTGAAGCTTATGATATCTTTTGAACTATAATGAGACGAATGGATACCTACCTACAGTCCTCTAGCTGTTTTTTTTTGTTTAATGCTATACATGGATATCTTGCAAAAAGTGTTTTTTCATCTAGCACCTTGAAGCATGTGGTGTTACTGCAATGTTTTCTTCTACAAAATCATTCATTTCAGAAACTGGTGTAGTGGTTTTATGCTATTTTTATATATCAAGCAGCAGAGTGAATGCATATGTCATAATATGTTGCATTTGACTTTGTTACAACTAGCATGTCATCATGACCATGAACGATAGCACGTTTGATCTCACTCCTACTCCTCAGACTGAAATATATTTATCCTTATCCTGAAAGTTAATCAGCCTTCCTTAATAAAATATTTATTTACTTGTCTTTGTTTACTGGGAAACTCCGTCTTGCATTTTTCTGGATGATGATGACAGCAATGTTTTGATTTTAAACTGTAAACTGAAGTATTCCTTATAGTCACACAGGATGACAATGTACAAGTATGACTGATGATATACAATGTTTTTATAAAGGAATAAACTTAAATGCATAATCATTCAGAATTTCCTGTATGCTATAAATTAAATTAACTACCTCAAGTGATGTGTATATGCTGTACATCTTAAGCACATCACCCTTTTGTTACTCTTTTACCAATACTTTCTAATGTATTTCACATTATGACTCCGTCTTCACTCCAGCTACTCTCAGTCAATTCCATGCATCGTAATGCGTTTGCTAAGAAGAAGGTCTGCAAACAAACCTCAGTCTTCTCAGTCAGATCTTGCTTTCTCCGATTACTTTTTTCAAAACTGTCTTGCTATGTTAAATGGGTTTAACATACTGAGACAGCTTTAAAAAAAGCAACGGAGATTCTCCGTTGCTTTTTTTAAAGCTGTCTCGCTATGTTAAACCCATTTAACATCGCAAAAACAGTTTGTAAAAAGCAACGGAGAGCTTGCTTTCTCCATTGCTTTTGCCCACAGTTCTGATGTACTGCGTAGGCATACGCATGCGCAGTACATCAGAACTGCTGCAGAATACCAGACAGCTGCGGAAGGGCAGCAAGGAGGCATTATACAATGCCATTATTTAAGAAAAGTAATTATATTTTTTCTTAAATAATGTCATTGTATAATAGCAATAACCCACTTCTGGGTGTGGGTAATGCTGGATTTACCCACGGTTGGCTTTGTTTGGCCACTCGGGGTTCGCACTCGTGACCAAACCACGCCAACCGTGGGGAAATCCAGCATTATCCACACCCAGGCGTGCGTTATTGCTATATTATTTGACAGAGAAGTTATGCTGAGCAAATCACGAAACAGTCATTTAGTTTCAACAACAAAGCCACCACCCCCAACAGGCAGCTACAGCCTCTTCTGTGTACAATTCAGACATCTAATTGTGAAAGAGGAGCATGGCCATGTAATGTAGTGCACACAAACAGCTGTCATACATTAAAAATATTCCAAGTCGCTTCACATGTCTTGCAAAGCCAAACTAACGAGCAAGCAGCAGCAGGCAGTTAGTCAGTTTTCTCTACAGACAGCTCTAACAATTATAACTATTCTGTCTGTGGATGTCAAATGTCCAGTTCAGTAGTTCATCTTCACACAAAACAAACACACTAGCCCTGACAGACAGATTATTTAAACTGAAAAAGAAAAAGAGATTAGTTTCTTTTCAAAGACAGCTCCAAATTACACTCAGCAGTTATAGCTACTTCTGAATGCACTTCAGATATTTCTGATGAATGACGGCCAATTATTGTATTCCAGCGCTGTCATTTTCTACGCAAAGAACAGCCACACATTAAAGTATTCTAAGTTGCTTCACAGAAATAATGTTAACTCTGCAAACATGCACTAGTCCTGCAAAATTAGATGACTGCATAAAATGAGAAAACAAGAGGGTAAGTTAGTTTCTGTAGACAACCCCTCATCTGCAATTACAGCTAAAGATCATAGCGATTTGTTGCATTTGACAACATGTACTTTAAATAACCAATAGGGTGTGCAGTAGCAAACCCCACCTCCTCCCTCTAGTCAATCTGTCACACCCTCCATTACTCTGGTATAAATACAGGTGGTATAACATCCATGGGGGACTGCTGTCACCCCTATTCTCCTACCAGAGGACCATAATGCTTTAAAAACAGGTGAGTTAATAATAGCTAATGGTGGGGGTGGGGTGGTGTTGGTGGGCAGCAGTTCACTTGCTACATATGGGTATTCCTCTCTCGCCATCGGTCATTCAAAGCCACTTCCAAACCTCCAAGAAAATGGTGTGGGATGTTTAAAGTAAGTTATGCCTTGTATTTCAGCTTTGTACCATGGAACAGTAGCCATACATTAAAGTATTACAAAGCTGCTTCACATAAACAACAGCAAACCTGCAAATGCACAACAGTTCAGCAAAGCCAGAAAGTGCTTCTACAAACCAAGAAAACAAGAGGGTCAGTCACAGCAGCTGTAATTAAACACATCCATGGACTGTATTTCAACTTAGTTCCATGGAAACAGTAGCTACACATTGAAATATTCCAAGTTTCCCTGTTACAAATCACAGTAATCCTGCAAATTCAGAATAATAAGAAAAAAAAGCAGCCATTAGTCATATTACCCCAAAGACAGGACACCATTTTATGTAGAACAAATTTTGCACTGACAAACATTTTCTGGATAGAAGCACAGAAAGTACAGTTTTGTACCTACCATAAATGTAGATGTCCGATAGGTATGCATCTGCAGTCCTTACATATGGGTTGTCCTGCCTCAGGCAGCCCTTCAGTCGGCCGGATTCCAAAGTCTGGGTCCGGCGTCGGCTGATGTCACCCTTTCCCCGACGTCAGAGCGCCTGGGGTATAAAAGAGTCAGCCAACGCCATCTTCCTCAGTTTTTCTTGCCCCAGATGCCAGGTGCCCTCTAAGGAAGGCTAAATTTGGAGAAATGCAAAATATTCCAAACATGCACAGTAATAAAAAACAAATACACCATAACAGATAACCCCAGCTAGCTATAAGAGGGATAAGTACCCAAGAAATACCACAGAGGGGAAGGAGGGAGGGAAAACCTGACTGCAGATGCATACCTATCGGACATCTACATTTATGGTAGGTACAAAACTGTACTATGTCCTTCAAGGATGCATCTGCAGTCCTTACATATGGGTAGAATACCATAGCCAAGCTGGGGGTGGTAGGAGCTAAGAAAATGATGGTGTAGCTAAAATGCCCTGCAGGACTGCCGTAGCAAAGCCTGCTCTGGATCTGGAATATAAGGGCAAATTGTAATGCTTGGAAAATGTATGCACGGAGCTCCATGTAGCAGCTTCTAAAATGTCCTTGGTAGCCACCCCTCTTAAAAAGGCTGTGGAGGTGGCTGTGGCTCTGGTGGAATGAGGCCTGATGTTAGCTGGCACAGTTTTTCCATGATAAGAGTAGCAGAATCAAATGCAATTTCCTATCCATTTTGAAATTGTCTGTTTGGAAATTGCTTTGCCTTGGATGCCTGCAGCATATGCTACAAACAGCTGGTCAGTTTTTCTGAAAGTCTTAGTTCTGTTCAAGTAGTAGCGTAACTGTCTGTGAATGTCCAGGGTATGCAGAAGTTTTTCTCCCTTGTTTTGCGGATCTGGAAAGAAGGTAGGCAGGTGAATAGCTTGGTTCAATGAGACCCTGGATACAACCTTTGGCATGAATGAAGGATTGGTTCTCAAGGAGACTCTGTCCTGATGAAAAATAAGAAATGGTTGTACTGCCATGAGAGCCTGCAATTCAGATACTCTTCTTGCTGATGTTATGTCCATAAGGAAAGCAGTCTTCCAAGACAAGAACTGTAACTCTGAAGATGTTGCTGGTTCAAAGGGAGGTAGAGTCAACTTTTCCAACAAGAAGTTAAGGTCCCATGTAGGCACTGGTGGTTTTCTTGGAGGATTGATGTTTCTAATTCCTCTTAGAAGCTGCCTTAGGAGAGGATGAGAGAAGACAGGTGGATCAGTATTGTATTCTGCTGGAATTGCTGAAGCATGAATTTTTATGGAAGAGTAAGAAAGGCCATTGTGGAGCATTTCTGCCAAGTATTCCAGGATATGTGCCATGCTCATCACTGTGGCATCTAGGCCCTTTGCGGTGCTCCAAGTGTGGAATCTTTTCCATTTTGCTGAATATGCCTTTCTTGTGGAAGGTCTGCGAGCTTCCATGATGATATCCTTCACTCTCTTGGATAGCTTTTCCTGGTGAGGAGTCAAGGTATTCTCCAGGCTGTCAGCTGCAGGGTTTTCAGGCTGGAGTGCAGAGTTTTGTAATTGTGCTGTGTCAGAAGGAGTGACCATTGTGGTAGAGGCCATGGTTTCGTGTGTGACAGGCATCGTAACAGTGGGTACCAGTGCTGCCTTGGCCAGTCCGGGGCTATTAGAATCACTTTTGGCTGCTCTGTCCTGATTTTCAGTAAGACCCTGGTCATTAGTGGAGAGGTGGAAATGCATACACTATTCCAGCTGAAAGAGAGGGCGTCCACTTTCCATGCTTGTGGGTGGTATGTCCTTGAACAGAATTTCTTCAGCTGATGATTGTGGTGGGAGGCAAAAAGATCCATGTCCGGCCTTCCCCAAAATTGTGTTATCTGAAGGAAGATGTCTGGGTGTAGCATCCATTCGTGTGGATCCATGGTATTTCTGCTTAGGCTGTCCGCCAGTATATTGTCTTTTCCTGGCACAAACTGGGATTGCAGCTCTATATTGAGTTTTAGGGAAAGTTCCCAAAGATTCATTGCTAGTCTGCAAAGAGGGTAGGAATGGGTACCTCCTTGCTTGTTTATGTACCACATAACTGTGGTATTGTCTGTCCTTATTAGCAGGTGGCCTTGATGTAGAAAGTGCTTGAAGGCCTCGACTGCATATATCACTGCCAGCATTTCCTTTTGGTTTATGTGCATGCGCAATTCTTTCTGAGACCATAGTCCTTGGATGCATCTGTCCTCCATGTGTGCTCCCCATCCATGGTCTGAAGCATCCGAGGTAATGGTTTGGCTGGTTACTGGTTTGCTGAAAGGCAGACCCCTGTTTGACTGGCTTGATTGGGCCCACCACAGGAATTCCTTTTGAAGGCATGGAATGAGTGGTATCAAAGTTTCTAGGCTGTGATTGTGCTGAGACCATAAACTCCTTAGGTACCATTGTAGTTTTCTCATATGCAGCCTTGCTTGTGGAATCAGAAGAATGCACGATGCCATGTAACCCAGGGCCTGCAGGATTTTCCTTGCAGTCATCTGAGTTTGTTTTGTCAGATTTTTGAAGTAATCCGGTAGTTGCCTTTGTTTTTCTTTTGTGAGAAAAGCCATTTGGGTGGTTGTATCGAGTTCCGCACCCAGAAAAGTTAGTCTTTGGGATGGCACAAGTCTTGACTTGTGAATGTTGACTGTGTATCCCAAGGCCTGCAGAAGGCGGATGGCATAATTCACATGTTTTTCAAAAGTTTGTTGGCTGTCCGCTTGTATAAGGCAGTCGTCCAGATACGGGTATATTTGAATCCCCTGAAGTCTGCAGTGTGCCATTACTGATGCCAGGCATTTTGTCAATACTCTGGGCGCAGTAGATAAGCCAAAGGGCAATGCTGAGAATTGATAATGCTCTGAACCTGCAAGAAATCTGAGGTGTCTTCTGCAACTTTGTCTGATAGGGACATGCAGGTATGCCTCCTTGAGGTCTAGAGTTACCAGCCAAGACCCCTTGCCCAGCATGGGAAGGAGTTGCTGTAAGGTCAGCATTTTGAATTTTGGCACAATGAGATAAGTATTGAGTGCGGACACATCGAGAATAGGCCTCCATTGTTTTTCTTTTCTTGGGATAAGGAATAGTCTGGAATAAAATCCTTGGCCTTGTTCTGCGAGAGGAACCTTTTCTATAGCTTTCATTTGCAATAGGTTGGCAATTTGTTTTAAAGCCTCTGCCCTTTGATTTGGTGGCAGGTTTGGCATTCCTTTTCTTTTTGGTAATGTATGGAAATGGAACCTGTATCCTTTGTCTATTATTTGCAGTGTCCATTTGTCCCTTGTAATACTGTGCCAGTTTCTTGAGAATAAAGACAATTTTCCACCCAAAGGTGCTTCTAATTGAGCCCTGGTTGGCAGGATCAAGGTGAAGTCATTGAGTCTGTCCTTGTGCAGCAGTTGTTGGTCCTGCACTACCTCGCTGGTTAGGAGGCTGCCATTGACATCCTCTGTAGGAGCCTCTAGCTTGCCCTCTACCTCTGGCACGCCTGTTCTTGCCTCTTTGATATCTGTCTTCCGGAAAGGACCAATTCTTAGAAGGCCAATTTCTGCTGAATCTTGGTGGTTGTACCTGGAGAAAATCTTTGACTGTTTGTACAGATTTAGCCTTTTCCTCAAATTTCTTTAAGACCTCCTGAGCAGTGGAGCCAAATAACTTTTGCTTTTCTAGTGGAGCATCCAGAAGCTTAGCCTTAACATGATCTGGCAGAGATTGTTCCTTCAGCCACGCATGTCTACGTATGACTGCACCTGTCATTGCTGACCTACATGAAGCTTCCAATGCATCATAACCACACTGCAAGAAATGGTTGCTAACCTGTTGTGAATTATGTACCAGATCCTGAAGTGACTTACGGTCTAGGGGTTCAGGAGAAGACAGCTTTTTCTGCAATTCATCCAACAAATGCTCTTGGTACTGTATCATATGAAATTGACAATTTAAAGCCCTCATAGACAGAGTGGAAGAAGTATACACTTTTTTACCCCATCTCTCTAAAGCCCTGGACTCCCTTTCAGAGGGGAGTGGATTTTTAGTAGTGGCAGCTGCAACCTCTTTAGGACCCTGGAAAACAGTTTCTGGGTCAGCAGAGTGGGCCTTGTAAACGAAATGATGTGAGTCTGGGACCCTGTAGTACCTATCGGGTTTAACAGGAGCCGGAGGAAGGGTGTCAGGGGTAGTGCTAGACTCAGAATACACATCATCAATGACACTTAAAACAGGAGGAATAGCCAAAGGTCTATGCTGAGGTAAATGAAGAAAAGTCCTTAATCTCTTCCTGGAAATGGAGAATTCCTGGCCCTGCCATTGGAAATGCTCTCTCATGGAGTGAAGGGTCTCCCCAAAGGACAGCTCTTCAGGAGGGAAGGCAGAGGGAATGGATTCCTCTGCATCAGAATCCTCGTAGGCCGTGAAGGCCTCCTCCTGGTAATCTGATAGAGCAGAGCCATCAGAGGCCTCATCAGAGGACTGAGGATCAGCGGACTCAGCCCTGGGCCTTTTGTCTAGAGGGGGTTGAGAGCCCCTGTCCGGATGAGGCTGGGATCCCCTGATTAAGGAAATAAGATCCTCAGCCAAACTTAGTATCTGTGAACCTGTAGTGGATCCCTGAGAAATAGTCTTGGGAGGCAGAGTTTTTTGTTGCTTAGCAGCTTTAGCCCTAGTAAATGCTTTAATGGACATGGATGCAGGGGGCCTGGCTGCTCCACGTGCTGGGGTAGTCTTGTCTTAGGGAATGGTGTCGGTAGATTACTGAACACCGGTTTCCGAGGGTAAATCCATAACCGACTCAGAAGAAGCCTCCGAGGCTGTCGGTTGCACCGTTTCCACGGTCGGAATTACCAAGGACTCGGTTTTAGCCGAGACCGAAACACTCGCGGTAGGCCTAGGCGTGGTTTCAGCCGAAACCACGGTCCGCGTGTGTCGGTCCTTGTCCTTCCGTTTTTTGGTTAAATGAGAAGTCGGAGTCTCAGACGGCATTTTATAGGAGAAACTAGCCCCAAAAGATTCCTCAGCAAACTCCGACCGACGCCTAAGAGTGTGTCGATTAAAGGAGACACAGGCAGTACAGGCTGAGACGTCGTGGTCTGGGCCTAGGCAAGGGAGGCAGTAGGAATGGAAATCCTTATGAGGTATTTGTTTCCCACAAGTCAAGCAATTATTAACTTTAAGCGTTTGATCTGACATCGGCTGAGGCAAGAAAGAGTCCCCAACGGGGTACTTAGCTTTTTGAAGTCTTCGCTAGCTGAATTTACAGGAGCTGGCCGACCGGCACTTGCGAACTGCTTCTGCTTCGGGCACCACGCGGCAAGAAAGACTGAGGAAGATGGCGTTGGCTGACTCTCTTATACCCCAGGCGCTCTGACGTCGGGGAAAGGGCAACATCAGCTGACGCCGGACCCAGACTTTGGGCAGGACAACCCATATGTAAGGACTGCAGATGCACCCTTGAAGGACATCTGCAATGTCTAGCATTTTTGACTGACTGTAATCCTCAGTGGTTTACCAGGATAAAAAAATTACATAGGAGGGACAGGCCTCAATCTCTTAGCACAGGAAACATGGACAATGTCAAAAATAATTGCAGGGGGAGGGCAAAATTAGGGTAAGGTTTTAAATATTGTTCTTATAAACTTAAAAAATTGCTAGAATGGGTTTTGCGTTTGCATACAGTTTCTGAAGGATTTGGAGTCTGAAAATGAAATGCTTGTTACTGTATGTAAAGCAGACATGTTCTACAAAATCGGGGACAGCTAGCTGAGAGCTAACTAACCTCCAGTTATCCAAAAGATCTGTCTGTCTGCCAGTAATAATAAAAAAATTAATATACCTACCTCACACCCACTGCCAATCTTCTCTTTGTGCCAGACTCCTCCTTTTAATTTTTTTGATTTCTTCCTCTATTCCACCTATGATGTATAGGATTCATTGTCTTTGGAGGTTATGGGCAGTAGGAATAGAAGGCCAACAAACAAAGGCAAAAACTACAAGACTTCCTTCCTAGGGTGCCTCTCTCACTGCTCTTGCAGAGGCACTCTTCTGGTATCAATTTTTTTGTAGTAAAGAAACCATTTCTTTACTACAAAAGAAAGAAATACCAGAAAACCATCCTTGTTAGAGCAGTGCTCTAGGTGGCTGCCTAGTTGGCCTATGCCCAAGGCCGGCTATGATTTAAAAATGAAATGGGTCTACAGGAAGCGGAATCTGAAGTGTCTTTACCCTCTTTAGGAAACATCACAACTTTTACAAAATGCTACCACTCCTCCCCTCTTTTTTTAAAACATTGTTATACAAAACCTTTTAAATCTTTATCACTTTCTCCCCTTTCAATATTCAAACTTTGACACAAAGTCAGCTTTTGGCGACATACCTGTTGACTGGTCATACATCATAATTTTTACCTCATTTCATCCTGTCTTAGCTATTTGTTGCACATCATCTTCCTCTAAGTTTGGCACAATTAAGTCTTCCATAAATATTCCTTTTTTGTACCTTTTCTTGATTTCTCTGCTTTATACAGATGGTCACAAAATTTCCAAGATATTGCTAATACCTCTGTGGGATGTCTGTTGTTTTTTTTCCTTTTGCATTCCATATGTTTGGCAACAACCTATTCTATTTTGTTACCAAAGTCATTGTGCTAAAAATGTTTTGTGCTCTGCAGTTACGAAAAATAGTTGCTTATCAACAACTTTACTAAACTCATGCATATTATCTAAACACTCCCTTATTATCCCTTTAGCACTTTGTAGATGCTTCTCTTCTTGTTCTGTGAGATTACCCTTATCCTGAAATACTTTGAATATTTGTCAGCCATTCTAAATAATCCTATTACTTTTGCAGTCTTGGCTAAACTTTTTTTCTCCCTTCCTTTGCCTGTGTTACATCCAAAAATGTATTTAAATCTTCTAGGAAAAAAATATTCTGGACAGAGATGGACACAGCAGCTTGAATCTCTTTAGTCCCTGACTGATGGAATAATCTTTCACCTCTGTTTAGTATGCACCAAATAATTCTTCACACACTGGTGTCCTCAACTTTTAATACTTTTTCTTTCTTCTTCTGCCAGCAGCAACTCTTTCTGTTCATCTGACTGTATCTTTATTAATGTACGTCTCGGCTGCTTTCTCATGCCCTCTCAGCTAGCAAATCTTGCTGTGGAACACCAGTTCAGTTACTTATTTGAGATCTCAGGTTTTCTCTGTGCCCTGTGTTCTAACTCTAATATTTTTACTTTTTTTTTAAACCGCTCTTCCTGAGAAGCCACGTCTTTCCTTCGTTTTAACCTCTGATTTCTGCAGTTTTGTCAGATCATCTGAATGGCTAATTAAAGCTTCTCCTATTTTTGTTTCCAGTTTTTTTCATTTGGCTTTAGATATGTATCCAATGTATCGTTTATTTTAAAGACCTCTGGATATATTTGATTTGTGGTTTCCTCTAAAATACTGCAGTCCATCTCCTGTACTAAACTGAAATCTGAATCTTAACTGCTTTATACTGAACAGCTGCAAGGTTCTTCCAGGCTGGAGCCTCCCTGCTTTTTCTGGTTCATTATTACTCATCTTTTTCAAATGTCTTTCTGACATCCAAGTACTGTAATTACTAGCCAACAACTAAGGCTTTCCATATTGATACATTTTACTGGCTTTTTAATCATTTCTCTGTTTTTCTCTGGCAAAGCTATGCTCAACCTGCTACTCTGCGCATAGTCATCTTAGAAGTCCGCTCTTACATTGTCCTGGTGACTCTTACTGTACTTCTCTTAGTTTCTCTATAATCAAATCCATCTTCCCCATTTGCTTGGCATTTTGTCCTTTTCATCACTTCTTTTTCTATGCCTGCCCTAATGCATGACTTCTTCTCTACCTTCTGGTATGCAATTAACTTTGTCAAACTAAAGTTGCCATACATCCAGAAGGTACCACCATGCGAAAAACCTAACCAGGAATACGTTCAACCCTTCTTCCCTACATGCTTCACAGACTTCTGGAAAAGTAAGGAAAAAATTGCGTGAGTTGTGTTTACAACTTACAGAAAAGGGAATTAGGCAGCCTCAAAACCCATCTTATCAGGATATAGCACTTTTAAACACTGTTACGGTTGTAGATCTCAACAAAGTTGTGTCAAAAATTATTGGCAAATACTTTGACAATGAGCTATTATCAAAAGGCTGCCTTTTGAGCAATGACTACAAATTCCTTCCTTCCTACTTTCCCAGTCCCCTGTTCCCCATACTCCTTTTTATTGCCCCTAACAATTCTAGTCCAATGACCGTTTCACATATTTCTTTCTACGGTATGAACCATGCTGTTACATGGTCATCACTTCTCAAACTAAATCTATGCTACTTGTTACTCATCAAAAACTACCCAAAGCACCCAAGTACCTCAATATATTAAAGACCTAAATAACAACACAATAGGAAACTATACTACATCCTTCAAATACCCAGAAATATGGCTCTTCCAATCCCTTAACTTTAACTTCCACATATAAAATCACACAAACAAAAAAATCAAATCGGTGCTGTTCCAGGTCAAAAAAATATTGTCTCATCCATCTAAGCCAACCAGGGCTGCTATAGGCAAAGCAATACTTATCTCAAATAAAATATGTACATATAACAGCTGCAACTTCTAAGAAAAATACTTCCAACTTACAAATCATCTGTAAAATCTGCTACTTCATCTCTAACTCTCATCCCATAGAACACCACTACCTGACTCTTTCCAAAGCTAAACGATTGCTAATACAACACACAGCAAGCTTTCTTCTAGGTTTAGTATTATGTAGTACCTATCCTTGGAAACAACTTCTCCACTCACAGATAAAATCTTTACTAAAGCCTCAGAAGCCTTTCACAAAGTAAACCAACCCCACATATTCTAAAAATGTAACTCCACTGCATAACCCATGCATTCTCTAACTTGGTTACATACCTATGGGGCTGCCTTCATGTCACACCGAAAGATCTTCAATCCTACTCAGAATTCAGACACCAAGTCAAAGTACTTGTCTTTACCACAGCACAATGTAGATGACCTCAAGCAGGGTACATTACATTAAACTCATCACTCCATCAATATTGATACTTTTGCCATCCACTTCAGCTGAACATGCTGTAAACTACACGTATCCAGCTGGCAGCCCACAGGCCACAATCCAGCCTGCCAATGCCTCAGTAGGAAAGACAAAAATATAGTTTTATTTACGGTTAACTGGTCCTGGCACTTTAAAAAGTTCAGGACCGATTAATCTTGCATTTTTACATCTACACATGTGGTCAGCTAGTACGCAGAGCAGACTCAGGACAGATCCCGCTCATTCCTCTGGTGGTTGCAAGTGGCTGTATATGTTGGTGTTTTCTTCATTTGACTGTTTTTTTTTTGTTTTGTAATGAGCAATAAAGATATGAGCATTAGATCAAGTAGCTGCTGCACAAATGTCATCAATAGAAGTTTTAGACCAGAAGGTGAAAAAAGTTGCCATGGATCTAGTAGAATGTGCTTTAGAAGGCTTTGATAGGGACATACCTTGCTCAGTATATACAGAGGAAATGCAATCCGTAATCCATTTGGCCAGGGTAACTTCAGAAACTGGTGATCCCAGTCTGTTCGGTGAGAAAGAAAAAAGTACAGTTTTGTACCTACCATAAATGTAGATGTTCAAGTTTATACCCTGCTGCAGTCATCACACTTGGGTTATCCTGCCGTCAGGCGGTCCTGCAGTCGGCCCAAATTCCAAAGTCTTGGTCTGGCGTCGGTTGCTGTCGCTTCTTCCCTGACGTCAGAGTGCCAGGGGTATATCAGAGGCATCCAACGCCATTTTCTTCAGTTTTTCTTGCCCCAGATGTCAGGTGCCCCTAATAGGTAGGAAATATATATATATATATATATATATACATATAGCTATATGGAAAAATAAAACAAAAACCCTTAGGCACAAGCAAATATACCACAGAGGCAGTATAGAATAGGGTGGTAGAGATGAGTTCAGCTAGTTCAGAGGGGATGGAGGGAGGGTAACATGGACTGCAGCAGGGAATACACTCGAACATCTACATTTATGGTAGGTACAAAACTGTACTATGTTCATCGTGTTACCCTGCTGCAGCCATCACACTTGGGTAGAATCACAAAGCTAAGGATGGGAGGTGGAGTCAAACAGGGTTAGAGGAGGCTAGAAGGCCCTGCAAAACTGCAGTGGCGAAGCCAGCTCTAGTCTTAGAGTAAAGTGGTAAGTGGTAATGTTTGGTGAAGGTGTGTACTGAACTCCCAAGTTGCAGCTTCCAGAATATCCTTGGTTGGCACCCCCCTGAGGAAGGCTGTAGATGTAGCTGCTGCCCTGGTAGAGTGGGGCCTTATGGTAGCAGGAACTGGTTTTCCATGATGGGTGTAGCAAAAATGTATGCAATGTCCTATCCATTTGGAAATGGTCTGTTTTGAGATAGCCTTTCCTTGTGATGCTGTAGCATAGGATACAAAAAGCTGGTCAGATTTTCTGAAAACCTTAGTTTTATCCAAGTAGTAACGTAGCTGCCTGTGAATGTCCAAGGAATGCAAGAGTCTTTCTCCTTTGTTCTGTGGATTTGGAAAGAAGGTGGGTAAATGGATGGTTTGATTTAGAGCCACACTGGATACCACCTTAGGCATAAAGGAGGGGTTAGTTCGTAGAGAAACTCTGTCTTGATGAAAAATGAGGAAAGGCTCTACTGCCATTAGTGCCTGAAGCTCTGAAACTCTTCTAGCTGAAGTAATTGCTAGCAGCAGGGCAGTCTTCCATGATATAAACTTTAAGTCAGCTGAGAAAGCTGGCTCAAAAGGAGGTAGCATGAGTTTTTCCAGAAGAAAGTTGAGGTCCCAAGTAGGTGTTGATGCTCTCCTGGGAGGCCAAATGTTTTTGGCCCCTCTGAGAAACTGCCTTAGGAGTGGATGTGAAAATAAGGGAGGATCCGTGTTGTAGTGAGCAGAAATAACTGAGGCGTGGATTTTAACAGATGAAAAAGAAAGCCCTTTGTGTAACATCTCAGTTAAATATTGCAGAATCTGAGGTATGTCAGGCTGAAGGATATTTTGGCCTTTAGCTTGGTTCCAGGCGCAAAACCTTTTCCATTTGTCTGAGTAGGCTTTCCTGGTGCTGGGCCTCCTGGCCTCCAGAATAACATCCATAACAGCTTGCGAGAGAGGAGCTGGCTGGTTGCTTAGGTGATTTGCCATGCAGCCAAGTTTAAGGTTTTGAGCTGGCTGTGTAGAATCTGATTGTCTTGCTGTGTGAGCAGGTGGGTAATTTGTGGTAGAATCCATGGTGGGCCCTGGGCCATATTCCTTAATAGTGGGTACCAGTCTGGGGCAATGAGTAACATTCGGGGTCTCTCCATCCTGACTTTCAGTAGCACCTTTGTGAGAAGGGGTAATGGAGGAAAGGCATATACTGTTAGCATTTTCCAACTGAATGAGAGTGCGTCCACTTTCCAAGCTTGATGGTAAAAAGTCCTTGTGCAAAATTTTGTTAGCTGATAGTTTTGAGGGCTGGCAACAGGTCTATGTCTGGGAGCTCCCATTTTTCAGCTATCATTGCGAATACTTGTGGATCCAGTTTCCACTCGTGGGGATCCATGATGTATCTGCTTAGATCGTCTGCCAATGTGTTCTTTTTCCCTGGCAAGAATTGAGCTTGTAATTGAACTTGGTAAGCCAGTGCTGTGTTCCACAAGGTCATTGCTTGCCTGCATAGAGGGTAGGAGTGTGTACCCCCTTGTTTTCGTTTATGTACCACATTACTGTGGTGTTGTCTGTCCTTATGATAAGCTGTCCTGGATGTAAGAGGTCCTTGAAGGCTGTCAGAGCATTTTATACAGCTAGCATTTCTTTTTGATTGCTGTGCAGATTCCTTTGATCTGCAGTCCATATGCCTTGAACGCACCGTCCTGCCATGTGTCCCCCCCAGGCATAGTCCAATGCATCTGTTGTCATAGTTTGCCTGGCTGGGGGTAGGGTGAAAGGCTGACCCTTGTTGAGGTGACATGCCTGTGACCACCATAGAAACTCCTGTTGAAGGCAGGGAATGAGAGGTATCATTGTTTCCAAGCTGTGGCTGTGCTGAGTCCATATGCTTTTTAGGTACCATTGTAATTTCCTCATATGCAGTTTTGCAAATGGTATTAGTAGTATGCAAGATGCCATGAAGCCCAAGGCCTGCAGAATTTTTCTTGCAGGGAGTTGGGTCTTTGTTGCCATTGTTCTGAAGTATCGAGTTAATTGCAGTTGTTTGTCTGGCATCAGATAAGCCATCTGGGCCGTTGTATTCAAGCTGGCACCCAGGAATGTCATATTTTTTGAGGGCACTAGTTTTGATTTCTTTTCGTTTACTGTGTACCCTAGGCAACTTAGAAGATGTTTTACAAAAGCCAGGTGTTGTAAGAGAATGTCCTTGCTTTCTGCTTGGATGAGACAGTCATCCAGGTATGGGTATATTTGAATTCCTCTTTGTCTGCAGTATGCAATTACTGGTGCCAGGCATTTTGTGAAGACACTGGGCATAATAGATAATCCAAAGGGCAGTGCAGAGAATTGGTAATGGGTTGAACCTGCAATGAAACGGAGGTATCTTCTGCAATTTTGTCTGACAGGGACATGCAGGTATGTCTCCTTGAGGTCCAACGTTACTAGCCAAGCTTTCTTGCCCAACATGGGAAGAAGCTGCTGTAGTGTTAGCATCTTGAATTTGGGTACTTGCTAGAAGGTGTTTAAAACTGAAAGGTCCAGAATGGGTCTCCAAGCATTATCCTTTCTGGGGACTAGAAAGAGCCTTGAGTAAAATCCTTGGCCTTGCTCCTGTGTAGGTACCAGTTGAATGGCTCTCATGTCCATGAGAGCTGTAATTTGTTTTTGTGCCTCTGCCCATTGATTTTGTGGCAGGTTTGGCATTCCTTTTATCCTTGGCAAGGTGTGGAAATGGAATCTGTATCCGTGTGAGATAATGTCTAGGACCCATTTGTCCTTTGTGACGATGCGCCAATTGTCTGCAAAAAGTGCTAATTTTCCTCCCAAGGGAGCTGCCAAGAGAGTTTTGCTTGGCAGTTTGAGGTTAAAGTCATTGTGTTTGCCTTCTAGTAGTTTAGACTTGAAACCGTCATTAGAATTACTTACACATCTTTGCCTTCTAGTAGTTTGGGACCTGTCTTCTCCTCCCTTCTGTGTTGCAGTGTCCCATTGGCGAGATTTGTAAGGGATTTGTGCTTGTCCTCTGCCCCTTGGGCACCTGTATTTTACCCCTCTGTGGTCTGTCAGAAGCTGGAAAGGACCAATTTTTTGTTGGCCAATTTCTGCTAAAGCGTGGGGGAAATCTTTGACCGTCTGCATAGATTTTGCCTTATCCTCCATTTTCTTTAAAACGTCCTCTGCTTTAACCCCAAATAAGACATCCTGCTGTAAGGGTGCATCCAGTAACTTTGCTTTAACATGATCAGGCAGAGACTGTTCCTTTAACCAAGCATGCCTATGTATAACAGACCCAGTAACAGCTGCTCTTAGAGGAAGTTTCCAAGGCATCAAAACCACATTGTAAAGTATGTTTGCCCACCTGTTCAGCTGCATGCAACAGATCTTGCATTTCCTTGAATTCAGACTGTTGAGGGTGCGTGCCCATCTTTTGTTTTATTTGAGACATTAGGAATTGCTGGTATTTAAGCATGTGAAATTGACAATTTAGTGCTCTCATTGCTAGAGTAGCTGAGGTGTAAACCTTCTTCCCCCACCTATCTAGTGCTCTGGAGTCCGTTTGAGAGTACAGGATTTTTAGCCATAGAAGCCTTAGCCCCTTTGGGACCCTGGAAGATTGTCTCTGGATCAGCAACAGGGCTTTTGTAAAGGAATTTGTGCGAGTCAGGCACTCTATAGTATCTATCTGGTTTGGCTGGAGCAGGAGGCAGAGAATCTGGATTTAGTCTAGATTCTAAGAAAACATCATCCACAATGTCCAAAACTGGGGGGATAGCAAGTGGCCTGTGTTGGGGGGGGGGGTAAAAGAAACTCTCAGAGCCTTTGAGTCGGAGTAGTCCTGACCTTCCCACTGGAAATGTTCCCTCATGGTATGTAAGGTTTCCCCAAAGGAATAATCTTCAGGGGGAGAAGCTGAGGGAATGGAGTCTTCAGCATCAGAATCTTCATAAGGGGGAAAGGAGTAATCCTGTTCCTCAGAGGAGCCTGAGGAAACAGACACTAGATCAGAGGAGGCATAATCCTCCTCTTGCCTAGGCCTTTTGTCAGGGGGGGGGGGGTTGGGAACCCCTGATCAAAGAAATCAAATCTTCAGCCATTTTAAGCATCTGTTTCTTAGGCATAGGGCCTTGACCTGGTGACTGAAGTGTAGGCTTTTTTGGTTTTAGAGGAGTCTTAAGCTTAGCATAAGATTTTATGGTGAGAGTAGTCGGTCTGAAGACACCTTCAGAAACCGAAGGTGTTTCTGCAGCACCGGCTTCCCCTACTACAATGTCGTCGGTAGGGCCTAAAGAAAATGGCTGCGTCGGCCTAGAACTCTCTGCTGGGGGATCCGAAGCGGTCTGGGGATCCAATACAGCGGTAGCCAGGGGCTGCGTAGGCGCCTCACTGAAAACCAGAGAACTGGCGACCGGCCCAGCCGAGGCCTCGGAGTCTGGCTTGGATCTAGGCTGCCTGTCTATCTTTGCGTTTTTTATGCACGCCAGTAGTCGGTTGCTCCAAAGGCATAGTGTAATTACATTTTCTACTGAAGTAGTGTCGTGCGAAATCAAAGCGTCGCTTTATAGTTCGCTTATTGAACCTAGCACAAAACCGACAACCAGTGATGTCATGGTCTAGGCCTAGGCAAGGTATACAAAAAGAATGAAAGTCCTTATGAGGTATTTGCTTCCCACAAGAAATGCAATTGTTAACTTTTTCTGACATCGGACTGAGGCAAGAAAAGGTTCTCCAATGGGGTACTTAGCTTTGAAGACTTCGAACTGAAACTCGATTCGAAAATCTCAGGTGTCGGCTGACCGGCACTTGCGAACTGCTTCTGCTTCGGGCACCGCGCGGCAAGAAAGACTGAAGAAAATGGCGTTGGATACCTCTGATATACCCCTGGCACTCTGTCGTCAGGGAAGAAGCGACAGCAACCGACGCCGGACCAAGACTTTGGAATTTGGGCCGACTGCGGGACCGCCTGACGGCAGGATAACCCAAGTGTGATGACTGCAGCAGGGTAACACGATGAACATCAGCAATTCTGATTTCTTGAAACCTTTTGTTGCCTGTGTAGAGGTATAAGATGTAGCATGTACTCTCCCTTATTTGGGAAATTTAGGGAAAAAGGCAGGCATATGAATTGTTTGATTGATATCTGATTTAGATGCTACCTTTGGTAAAAAGGATGGATTGGTTCATGAAGTAACTCTGCAAGGGGATTTGGAAGATAAATCCTGGAGTTCAGAAATTCACCTCACAGATGTGATAGCTACCAGAAATGCTGTTTTCCTATGCAAGAATTTTAAATCAGACTTTGCTGATGGTCAAAGGGTTGTTGGGTCAACCCCTGAAGTACGGCTGTTAAATCTCAAGGACGTGAAGGATCTTTCACTGGAAGTCTAAGTAAGAAGGTGCCCTTTAGAAAGACCTTGCACAGTATGGAAGAAGCTATAAAGAGGTAGTTTTTTCTCTTGAGTGAAAGTTATATATAGCTGCTGATTGTACTTTGCAGAGAAACTAGCACCTTCCTGGAAAATAGATGCTAAAAAATTCAGAACCAAAGATACAGAAGCAGTGAAAGAAGAGCCCAAATTGAAAATCTTTTCCATTTACTCCTGTAGATCTTCCTTGTAGAGGCTTTCTGAAAAGACAAAAGTATTTGTCATACCGGGAAGGAAAGCCTGGGCTGTCTAAATGTCAATGGAGTTGGAGAAACCACACAGTTATTGGGATGCTTCATCCCCCAGGGATGCAAGAGAAGGTCTGGACTGGGGTAGACTATCCATGGAAGATATGAGAGATGAGACCAAAAGAAGGGAAACCACACTTGGCAAGTCTAAAAGGGGGCAATGAAGATAAATGAGCTCTTCAACCAAAATGCTTTCTGTGAGAATTTTGGAACCAGAGCTAACAGGATAGTGATAAGCATAAAGGAGACCGAAGGGCTAAATGTGGACTACAGCATCTCTTGGTGACTCCCCCGAAGGGGGAATTAGAGCAAAGAATTTGCTGCACTCTCTGTGGGGAGATGCACAGAGATAGCAGCAAGACTGACCCCAATGACAGAAAATCTTCATTGCCACTGACTGATTCAGAAACCACCTGTGAGGCATCAGAATAGACCTGCTGAGTTTGTCCACTTGTACACTGGATTTCACTGGTATGTGCTTTGCCATAAGAAAGCGGTTGGAGGAGATCACCCACTGCAACACTGTCAATGCCTCTTGGCAAAGGTGGTAAGATTGGGTTCCTCCTGTTTGCTGATGTATCGGACCACAGACATGTTGTTGGTTTATATCACAATAGTCCCAACTGGGAGGCATCCACGGCTACTAGAAGAGACAGAATAAAAGGATGGCCTAGGTTAACTTTGTCCGACTGAATCGACCAACGAAGATGATCTTTGCATATTCCGGTGAGTTTTACTGAGAAGGACAGACGGTGATGCAGAATAGGCCACTTAACACTTACATCCATTGGAGAACATGTATATAAAAATAGCCCATAGGAACTAAAGTTATGGCAGTTGCCATCGAACCTACAGCCTGAAGGGCAAGTCTGTCTGGAGAAGGGTGAACAAGAATCTGATGTATCTGAATCTTGACTGTGTCTACACAATGTGTAGGAAGGAAGGAAGGCTATCAGATTTACTGTGTTTAACTGGGCCCCTATGAACTCAAGGCTCTGTGCAAGTTGTAGATGAGATATGGAGGTGCTGACTGAAACGCGTAGTCTTTGACACAGCTGGAGCAAATAGTCCCTGGACTGTTCTAAGAGATTCCTGGTTGGGGCACTGAGGAGCCAGTCATCTACATATGGAATCAGTGAATCCCAGCAGTTTCAGGTGAGCTGCTACCACTGCCATACATTGGGTAAGTGCCTTGGGGTCTGTCTTGAGGCCAAATGGCAGGGCCCTGAATAGACAGTGACTGGCCCACCAGCTAAAAGCACAGAAATCTTCAGGATCATCTATTTGTCTGGATATAATAGCACTCATCCTGAAGACTGACTGAGAACATCCATGACCGTTCGGAACTTTGACTTCTTCACATACTGCTTCAGGATGCTTACATTCAATACTGGTCTCAGGTCCCCTCTATTCTTTGACACTAAAAAGAATCTTGAGTAAATCCTGAACCCTCTTTGGTCTGGTGGGGCCTCTTGGATGATTCCCTTGTCTAGCAGCTTTTGAATCTCTTGAGCTGCAGCTTCTTTCTGACTGGGTGGGATGTTAGGAAGCTTTCTTGATTTGTTTGGAGGAATCTGGAAAACTTTTATGAAATAACATATGGATATTTTTAGAACCAAAGAACCTTTTGTTATCGAAGCCCAGGCATCTGGATGCAAAGACAAGTGCCCCCCAAATGTCTCCAGAAGTAGGCAGTCAGGCAACCCTTTAGGAGAGATGAAAAAGTCTACCTGACAAGGGCTCTCAGGAAAACCTCGTTTTGTGGGCCTGCCCTGCTGCAAGGATGGAGTGCTCCATTTGAACCCACCCCTCTGCCTTTGGAGGCGTTGTCTACATGTGAATCCTGGAAAGGTCCCTGGGATTTACTGAATCACATTTTCTTACCTCCTCTTTGATTTTGGGAAAAGGATCGTTGAGGGGCAGAAATACATATCCATACAGCAAACAGGATCTTTCCATCCTGTTCATTCCGGGAAAGCATTTCTTTTACAGAAGGGCCAAACAAAGACATTCCAAAGGAAGCGCTGATGAAAGAAGACTTGAAAGGATCCAGAAAGTCACTTAACTGCATCCAGGCATGTCTCCTAATGGCTATGCCTGAAATGGCTGCCCGTGAGTTACACTCTGCAGCATGGAATATTAACCTCATGGAAGCATTTAAAATAGACAAAAGAGTGACCAGCCGTGAACAGGACCTCTTGTAGTCCTATACAGACATGAACTCCATGAGGGATTTGGAGAGCTCCTTGGTTAAATCCCTGTGTAATCTTGTGAAGTGCACTAAATAGTTCAGGGACCTTAAGGCAAAGATTGCTGAAGCAAATATGCATCTACCAAACCTGTCCAAAGTCTGGACTCTGTATTACAGGGGTGGACAGAGGAACTCTGCTCCATTAGTCACTTCTTTGTGACTGGTGCCCCAACCATGGCATTAACAGGGACTCCTTTGCTCCAATGTGGTCTGTCTTTCAATGGTGCTAAAATTTGGTCTGGGCATCGGGGAAGTGGTTCAACAGAGTCCAGTTTTGTCCATACTCAGTAGGAGATTAAATTGACAAACTCATTTGCCATGGAGTTACCCAAGAAGAACATGGACCAGAATCAAATGTTTGCAGAAAAACTGACTGCTCTGGAGAAGGAGCATCTGGAGACAATTCACCTTTTTGTTTAACAATTTCCAGGATGTCTCTGAATGAGACATTATCTGGGGGACCTTTCCCCTTCATCAAAATCAGTATCCTCATTGAGAGATTCCATAGGGGAATCTATGTCTCTCTTTCTGCATGTTCTCTTTCAGAGGTACCTCTTCAGTGGGATGATCTGGAGAGGTATCCAAAGACAGAAGTTTTTCCTCAATGGAAAATGGATGCTAGATGGTCTCTGCTGTCTCTGTGGAGTAGACCTGATAGACCCAGAGCTCAGATCTGAAGGGGGAAAAGATGTAAGATCCAAGGACGAAAGAACAGTCAAATCCCTCGGTTGACAGAAATCCCTTTTTCCACTACCTCAAAGGCTGATGGACTGGGAGAAGCCATGGATGGCCACAAGTGACCCAAAAACACTGGAGCTGCCAGGCCCCGCCCCTGCCTGGATCCATGCCTCGAGGAAGGAGTTGGACTGGAGCTGTCTGACACCGAGGCTCTGATGGGCAAAGATGGCTCTAATAACATCGGTGTGGATCCCAAACCTAACTGAATCTGGCACCGCCACTTCCTCTCTGAGACCCATCCCTATCCAAGGGAACCAGAGTGGAACTAATCAGGAAGATTCTCAGAGTCAAAGACATAGCCATCTTCAGATCTGACACCAACACTCTCAAGGCTCCCGGATCCAAAGACTCCAAAACCGGACGACAGATCAGAGTAGGGGATATCACAATGTCACTAGTGGATTGGAAGCTTGCAGATCTGATGAGAGAAGGAGCAGGAATAACCATCCCACACACACACACGTCTGAATCTGAGCTCTGAGGAATTTCCTCATCATCCTATCCATGTCTGCATTGGAAAGACTTCTTTAGGACTTGACAGATGATGTAGCTGACTGTGACCTAGACACTCGCCTCAGTGTTGTTTGGAGAAATGGGGAATGAAGCCAGAGATATTGGTTCAACTCTGAACCCAGGGGAGTGGGTTCAAGGAGACTTGGTCAATATTAACAGTCAGATACAAGCATTTGGGATCCAAGTGCTTTCTTTTAGAACCTGATTATGTCGGATCTGATGTCTTTTGCATTTTTTTTGGCGGCTCCAAAGAAGCTGTGGCCAACATTGAAGCTTTAGGAGAATGGGTGGGAAATCTTTTATGAGATTCCTTATTCTCTGATAAGGATTTTTTGGTTTACTGGGGGTTTGAGCCCCTGAGGAAGAAGATGAAGAAGGAGACAGCATCCCTTTCAGGATCAACTTATTACATCTGTCACACTGTACTCTAGAGTTAAACCCTGCACAAATGGAACAGTCCATATTAAGATGTGCTGCTCCTAGGCAATAAACACACTCCCTATTGGCACCACAATTAGTAATTTTGTGCCCATAGGAAGTGCACTTTTTAAATCCAGTTGTTTTTTTGGCCACAGCTAGAGGAAACCCAAAAGAAAAGTACAAAACTAGCACAGGATTTTATTTTTATTTTTTTGGGAAAAAAATTAGAAAATTACCAGCAATGGTAGCAGAATACCCTCCAAAGGGTAGGAAGAGAGGGTGAAAGGAAGAACTAGTACCAACTACAGTACATTAGAAGGTTGCCAGATGGTAGAAAAGTTAGGAAAGTAGCCTAATGGAAGACTAAATAAAAAAAGTGACAAAGTAAAGGGATGCCTAAAGGAGTAAGGTAAGAAAAGTTTTCAAAAATAGATATTACTCACAAATTAGTACAATACATCAAAATTACCTCTGAGTAGGATGAGCATCTGAGCAAATGGCAGCAAACAACATCTGAGGTATTGCTAGTTAACTGGGGCACTATGGGTATGGGGGAGGAGCTCGAAAATTGGATCCAAAGTCTACAACATGTGGCCAAGTCAGATCAGAGATTGGATCCAGTACCCATACACTGAGGAAGAATGATCATAGGATCATAAGAGATTACTAGGCTATTTACCTGGAAGTCATTTTAAGCCTAGCCATTTCAACCTAATGTACTTACTAGTCAATGGCCATGGTGGTGCAGTGGTTAGCATTGTCGCCTCACAGCAAGAGGTCCTCCGTTTCAATTCTTGGCTGGAGCGCCTTCTGTGCGGAGTCTGCATGTCCTCCATGCAGTCGAGAGAACTTTAAAGACATGCAGGTATGTGTGTGTGTGTGAGTGTATGTGCGCCTTCTGTGAAGACTGGGCTGGCAACTTGACACAGTAGAAAATCTACTGCCAATCAACAGCGGACCGGTGATCCGCTGTGGCGACCCCTAACCAGGAAAAGCCGAAAGTATGACTTAACTAGTCAATACCCAAGATTGCAACTGGTGATGACTGTCCATGTCCAGGAGGGTTGTGCCAAAAAGTTTCTCTAAACTCCAATTTAGTCTCCCAAGGACCCCCTCATTTCTTTGGGAAATGTTTCAATAACAGAAAAAAAGAATTTAGCATTAACACATTCTAATGCACGTCTGTACAGGGCATTCATATTATTTCTTTTCTTTACATCATTTAAGTGTTCATATATCCTACATTTCAGATGCCTTTCCGTTTTTCCAGCGTAAAAGGCATTGCATAATCCGAAGGTAACCAAGTAAACCAACCCATGAGAATTACAACTGGAATAATTCTTACTATATAAATTTTTTGTCTTGTTATAATATAAATTTCTTCCCCGTGTAAAATGTACATGCAATGGACACATGCCCCACACCTATAAGTACCTCTCCTTTTATGTGTAAAAACTTGGGTATTAGCAGCATATTCCAATAAATTCATAATGTTTTCCCCTTTCCTGAAAACTACTTTCAAAGGTTTATTCTTTAGTACATCTAAGTCTGTTAGTTCAGAAAACTTACTCCATTCTTTTTCAATAATAGTTTTAACCTGATATGCATTCCTGCTAAAATTGGTTACAAATGCCCTACCAAAGTTTTGTTGGACTGATTTCTGTATAGACCCAATAATAGAGGTAATCAGACCTGTACCTAAAACAGGTGTATATTTATCCTTTCTTCTCGGAACTACTTCAGCTTGAATGGCACTAATAAGGTCTGTAGGATATTCTCTGAAACATTTTTTTCTAAAATACCACACTCATTTTGAAAATCTGCATCTGAAGATATCATGCGGCTGACACGAACATACTGTGCTTTAATACTGCTCTTTTTCTGAAAGAACGGATGCGCACTACTGTAGCTAATGTATGTATTAGAGAACGTTGGTTTTCTATAAACCAAGGACTCAAACTCATTTCCTATCTTATAGATTGTCACATCAAGGTAGTTACATTTTTTGAACGCTACCTGATGTATAAACTGAAGGTAGTGGTATGAGATAAGTAATCCATAAATTCTTTCAGTACTTCCAAATCTCCTGTCCAAAAGATACAGATGTCGTCAAGGTATCTAGTGTACCGCTTCCAATATTGTGCATAAGGACATACATGTACAAATTTAGTTTCCCATGCTGATAAAATAATATCAGCATATGTGGAGGTACAACTGGCCCTCATAGCTACTTTTTGTTCCTGCCGATAAAATTCCCCCTCAAAAAAACAAAAAAATCGTTTTTGAGAATGAGTTCAGCCAACTCTAGACAGAGAAAAATATCATTAGAAATATCTGTCCTCATTGTAAGTGCGTCTTCCAACCATATAAGTCCTATATCACGTGGAATGACTGAGAATAGATCCACTACATCAATGGATACAAACTTCAGTCCCTCCACGCAGTATTCAGGCTGTATTCTAGCAAGAAAATCCCAAGAGTTTCCAGTCAAGATATTTTCCCCACGGTGCTATCTTAGAGCCTTCTGAGGCCACAACTGGTCTGAATGGGGAGGGTCCCCAACATGCTTATGGACTTTGGGTATTCCAAATATAGAGGGTACCCTAGGGGAAACATTGTCCAAATAAGTGTACGTTTGAAAATCAATAACCCATTGATCAAATAAGTCCTTCAATACCAAGTCTATTTTCTTGTAAGCGATGTTAATTTCATTAACAGATACTTGACTGTATCTATTTTCATCATGAAAGAGAGAGAACATTTTGCCTCATACAAAATCTTGTCCATGAGGACAATGCCCCCCTCCCTTGTCAGGTTCCATCACTTGTATACTAGGGTTAAAACACAATTCCCTAAGAAGTTTATTCTCATATTTCATTAAATTGTACTTAATTCTATTTTTTTAAAAGAATTTCTAATTTCCTTTTCTAACACATTTTCCAAGCTTTTCAACTGTGGATGAAGTGGGGGGGGGGGGATTAAAGGTACTACTTTTTTTTAGGTACAATTGTGTAGGGTGGTAATGAAGTCTCTCTAAACAAGTTTTCCAAATTGAGTTTTCTGATGAACATTTTTATATCTAATATAACGTGTGGGAGGTTGCCTTTCCTCGTGGGAATATACTTAAACCCTTTCATGAATAAATGAAAAAAATCTTGTGTAACCCCCATAGAACTATAGTTAAAAATATGAAACCTTTGCCAACATAAAACTTGAGAGTTGTTATTAGTACCAATTGGACCACAAACATCTTGCACTATATTTCCCCCAGTAAACCCCTCCCCTCTGCTCAAGGGGAGCCTTGTAAAAATTATAATTTTTTTTGTTGTATTCTCTCTGACCTACGTGGCGATATATAGCCACTACTACTATCATTGCCATTACATTCAGGTCCATTCTGTACTGTTACTTCATTTCCATCCTGTTCTTGCAACCTTGCTTCCTGCAAAGAATCTGAATATATCCCCCTGGATTGTATATTGTTGTTCTGGGACCTGGGTACAGGGTATTGTTTACCCTCTCGATATTCTCTAAGGTCCCAATCAAGCTTTTTACACTTTCTACTTAAAATGTCATCACGCTTATCTATATGCCCCCGACCTCATAATATTTGTCTTGTCCACTCTGTATACCAAACATAAGATCATTCATGATACATTAAGTGAGTCCATCTGTTCTTGTAGACCCACCATTTCACATTCATTCTTGCGTATTATAGCTTTAAGACTCTCCAGGCCACATCTATCAAAAATATCAATTAGTTCTTTATAGAACTCTGTTCCCACCAATACATTATTTGGGTGTTTGGACACTCGTAAGCCCTTAGGCGCAATCCCAAGATTTACACATTCCCCCAAATAAGCATTTTCAATATTAAGAGTCTTATATCTAGTTAAAGCCTCCTATAATTTATTAAAGCTTACTCTGTAAATGTCCGTATTTCCAGCATTTATTTGAGGGGATGGTCGTTTCTAGAATGTCGGTTTCCGTCGCAGCCACACATTTAATTCCTGTCGGTCGCGGCCATTCTCGTTGTCCGTACCCTCATCTCATTTGTCTTCTGTACTAACAGAAGCTACCTGCGACGGTAAAAATCATCGGCATATTATTCCACGCTTGGTCCGACTGTGCTGAGCCGTTATTGCCATCAGTTGATGTAACGACAGTTTTTTCACGTTGTTGACATCCACAACGAGGCAGAGCTTCCTGGTTCACCAACAAACTAGCTTTTGAAAGTAATGCTGTTAGTCCTCAAACAATAGGTGTCAGAATATCCAAAAGTTGTGTCAGTTGATCGGCTATTCTACGAAGTTCACCCATTTCAGTTCCCAAAGACTCATTGGGGATATATGTGGGTGAAGACAGCTCTTCAAGGTGCACCACAGGACCAAGAACCAATAAAAAAGAAAGAGCGGGTCCAGGAGACAAACCAAATAACCAGATGATGGACTAATGAAGAGCGTATGTAGAATGTGAAGTCTTTTACTAACAAAGATTAATGCTGGTCAATGGGATGGTGTCACAAGCCTTTGCCAAGTTGAGGTATGCTTTGCGCACAGATCTGCCATTATCAATGGCCTTGGTCACACTTTCAAAAGAAATCTACCAGATTTAACAGGCAAGACCTGCCCTTCACGAAGCTGGATTGTATAGGATCCAGGGTTTGGAGGTCACATATGTCTTTATGAGGTCCATAATGATATCTTCCATGGCCTTACAGATGTGGCTGGTCAGTCTTATGGGTTTGTAATTCCCCAGGTCTGTTGCTAGGCCAACTTTGGCAAGGGGAATAACTGTAGCTGTTCTCCATCCCACAGGAACAAAGCCTGTGGTTAGGCTATGACTGAAAAGGGTACTTAGTGGTGATGCTAGTTCATGTTTTAGCTTGTTTAGAAGACAGCCCGGGATGTCTTCTGGTCCCAGAGGCGCCGCATTCTTTGCCTTGGTCAGGGCTTTGAGGACCTGCTCTTCAGATATGTAAGGTGGGGGGGTGAGGGAGGGTTTGCTGCAAGCTAGAAAGGAGAAAGGAGTGCTAAACCTATCATCTAGCATGTTCGCTATCTCTGTGGGGTCAGTGTGTTTGATACCGTTAGCCACCAGTTCTGCACATGCTTGGGTCCTACCCTTTAGGTTACGTACAGAGCTGTAAATGGCCTTATGGTTATCCTTGGTAGTGCTTGCTAGATTTGTCTCAAAGGAGCTCTTGGAGGATTTGACAAGTTGTCTTAATTGCCTGTAAAGGCTGAGCAGGGTGCTTTTACATTGTTGGATCCTTGTCTTTGTTTTCTTGGGCAGGAACTTTTTGCATTTATTGTAGAGTTGTTGATGCTGGAAGTCCACCATGGCAGTTTAATTTTACTTGGCAGCTTGATTTTACTTGGGGCTTTGGATTTGATTCTGTCTGGTACACTCGGGTTTATACACTTATGCAAGGACATCATCAGACCTGCTTTTTATAACACAGGCACAAATGTATGATATTACCCAGCATGAACCTCATGTCATATAGGGACAAAGTAAATATATAAGACTTGAATGTCAACTACAAATAACATTGGGGAGAATAAAACTTTAAATGGTATTTAAATATTTCATATATTTTAATTATTAAAATGTAGTAATTAAAATATATAAAGGACACGAATACCTTACTCTTGTTGCTTTGAATGTCAATGAAGGATACTAAGAAAGCATAAGTAATTATCTGCCTATTTTTCCAGCATTTTTATCAGTCAATGTAAAGTAGACTTTAATGAACTATATTGCAACCACAGGAAGCCACTCGTGCTAATGAAAACTATGGTACCAGTTTCTGCTGGTCTTGTTGTGATGTGATAAGGAAGATTCTGAGAACTGATTAAAAGGGTAACATCCTTAAAATAGGGGCATACCTCCAAAACTAGTTGCATGTGCATGGTTAAAA
This sequence comes from Protopterus annectens, assembly GCF_019279795.1. Lineage (NCBI taxonomy): Eukaryota > Metazoa > Chordata > Ceratodontiformes > Protopteridae > Protopterus > Protopterus annectens. The sequence continues at coordinate 225,841,099 of NC_056743.1, forward strand.
TCAGGCCTGAAAATAGGAACATTCCTCCAGAATTTTGCCTTATAGAATTTGTGGGTGGTAACTGAGAAGTGCCATCACTAAATGACAGATATTTTATTTTCAGACTTCATATTCTAAAGTGGTCTTACCTAAGTAACAGTTTAAAAGACACGAAAAATTCTAGTCAGTGATTCCTAAGGTAAATTGTTCAGAAATGCATGTTGAAGCAAAACCTGTTTTATTAATTTAAGTCAATTAGAGTAATCATCCCTAAATTTGGATCCTTGTCCCCCCCTTAAGCTTTTGCACAATTTCTTGACCAAATAAGTTGAGAGATGTGTCTGTCTGAATCTCACTGCATGCAGGAGTGATGCATGCTTCTGTGAAGTAAGTTGGAGTACTTTACGGTGTGAGGATGAGAGGGCAGCATCATTTGTTTTCATAATGCAGTGCCATTTTCCCTGTGCTGTTCAGTATGTCAGGGCACACTTCACTTTACAAAATACTGATTGTTGAGCTGGACTGCATCTGCATGTGCACATTTCTGTGTCTTCAGTGAGAGGTAGACTGATTGGAGATAATAGGTGTACAGTTTTTACCTTTTGCCATATTGTATCCACTGGAATTGGTGTCCTGATTTTACATTGTTTTTTGTCTGTTCATTATTAAATGTATGGTTTTCTAGGTGATTGTTGAATTGAAGTGAGTAAATAATGGGAGGTACTTGAGTTGCAGAAATAATTTCCTTAAAAACGCATGGTAATGGAAAACATGTTCTACCAACTCGTATCCTCCAATATTTAAAAAATTACAGTACATTCTAGTTTTTTTGTCTTTGACCCCACACCATATTATTTATTACTGGTTGTATCCTTCATTCTTGGGCTAAAGACATCGGAGTTATAGTTGAGTAAGATAATACACAAAGCTGTCAGGAATGCAATTAGATTCCATTAATATGAATTATTAGAAGCAGCCTGTACCACAATGCCTAGGCCTGTGTCACTTTTTAGATTTTAAGGGCGAAAAAGTGAGTAAAAGTAATTACCGAAAAGGAGTCTGTTTTTATTTGTAGGGGTGTCAGAATGTGTAAAATAATTTAACAGCAAACTGCCATTTTTGTCAGGGGTATATGGATCATCAATATAGATTGTTGGCGGGGGGGGGGGGCAGCAATGAGGCAACATTGTGTATGGTAGCCCACATAGTCTTGTAATGGATAATACATCACAGTGGCTGTTGGTACCCTAAGGGGACTTTGTGAGGCTAATTCTTGAATACTGCACATTTTCATAGTTCAGAATGCTTAGGGATCAAATTAAATTGTTAAGGACACCACCTGTGAAACAGCAGTTTTTGTTTTTTGTTCCTTGGCTGAAATGCACCATTGATGCAGGAGTGTATAAAAAGCAGATACATCTTCAGTGTGGTAAAGTGGCCCCCGAACTAAACAGGTTGGATTAGGGTTGCCAACTCTTCATATAAAAACTTCTTGACATGCACGTGAAAGCAAAATGCATATAAGTTTGGTCCTCACATGCAAAATTTTGTTAATATTTAGACTGAACAGAGTTGATCAAGTGATTATGATAGTCATTTTTACAATATCTATGCTACTGTATTGTACAGTATTTGCCAAAGTTTGAAATAATTTTCTCAAATAACATAACTACCCACCAACTACACTCTAAGACAAACAAAAATTCTTCCTTGGCACCAGTATGATGACTACAATCTATTCCTAAAATTATTTCAACCAAATCAGAATAAAAGTTAAACATCTGTCAAGACAGACAGGGCAGTTACAACTAAAAAGTAAGTTTTTTATAACCTGTGTTTTTAACAGAACAAGACGTCTGCAACTGTGGTGGACATAAAGGATAGAAACACAGAGGAAAACTGTAACAGTACATGCCAACAGAAAGCCTTACCATCTACTGTCTTAAACAAGAGCCATAACTCTGAGCATACCTGAAAGAAACAAACCACAATTCAAGTCTAAAATGTTCATGTTCCACTCTGTTAACCAGTGAAAAGATCGGTCACACAATCAGTCACTTATACCTGTGGTAAATACAACTAAAACATATTAATTCATCATAATGACAATTTATAATTATAAACATATTTAATCATCCTGTGAAATTCCTAGTTGACACTCTCAGTAACCATTAGTACATGCTCCACATTTACTGAGCAGATGTCCCCACTCAGCGAAAACATAACCCAAATGCAAAATCTTAAGTGGATAAAATATGGACCAAACCAATTATAGAAACAAAACCTGAAAGAGATGGGGTGAAGCAACAGAATCCATCCCAGCAAATTCCAAATCCTAATTCACCTTACTTCCATATATACAATTAAATGATCATTCCTTGATGCAGATATAGATGCATTTTGCAAAAGAAAACCTGGTCACACAGCAAGCAGCACATACACAAATAAATATAAATAGAGGGAATCAAGTTGTCTGGCCAAAACACAGACCAAGACAAATTCAAATAAAACCCAGGCGCATCGCCATAAACAAAACAAAAATTCCATGACATCAGACTAAATTGCAATATGGAGAGGTAAAAGGCAGAAAACAAACTCATGGCTGCTGATCACAACCTCTATTCAGAATTGAAAGGCTAACCACAGCTGCAGTCTGCAATACCCACAACTGATGTAGCAGGGATCAAACTACAGCACTTTTACATAAATGGCAAGAACACTACTACAAGGTCAAACTGAAGTCATCAAAACTACTTTTGCAGCTACTCCCCCAAATCTATCAACGTGATAACAAGAATTTAAAACAAACGCTGTATGATATTGGTGGAAAACTGTCTAAACAAATGCCTTCTTTAAGAGTTTTATAGATTGAAAAAATATCTATTTAATGGCTTTAGAGGGAAAAGTGATGGAAATATTTGTTAAGTGCTGTGGTGGGAGAGGGTTGGGAATGTTTCATTCCTTTAACTGACAGGTGGGTTGGGTATATATATATATATATTTATGGGTCTACTTCTAAAGACCGAACCGACGATTCCCCGACACGCGGAAAACGAAGACCAAACGACTGACAGGTAAGTTTACCGACAGGGTGATTTGCCGACAGCGGAAAGACCGACAAGGGTAATGTGCGATCGCGACTCTGTAAGTGTGCGACGTAAGTGTGCGATATTGTGAGATTTCGGGTTAGGCTGTGGGAAAGGTGAGTGTTTGTAAGTGCCGGAGTTAGGGTTCGTGTAAGGTAAGTGTGTGATAGTGAGGGACTGTAGTTTAGGGACGGGTTACGTGAGTTAGGGTTAGGGTGCAGGTAGGTGAAGTGTGCGATAGTGTCGGACCTTGGGCTAGGGGTGGGTTAAGTGAGTTAGGGTGCAGGTAGGTGAAGTGTGCGATAGTGTCGGACCTTGGGCTAGGGGTGGGTTAAGTGAGTTAGGGTGCAGGTAGGTGAAGTGTGCGATAGTGTCGGACCTTGGGGTTAGGGGTGGGTTAAATGAGTTAGGGTTAGGGTGCAGGTAGGGTGAGTGTGCGATAGTGTCGGACCTTAGGGTTAGGGTTTGGGTTAGGGCTAGTGGGTATGTTATGTAGTGTGGTGTGTTGTTTACGTTCGGTGTGTCGGTGTTATGGTGTTCGGTGTTTTGCATTGTCGGTTTTGTGTGTTGTCGGTTATCTGGCGTCGGTGATTTTTGTGTCGGTGAAGTAGCGTTTCGGGCTTTTAAAGTAGACCCATATATATATATATATATATATATATATATATATAAACACACACACACACACACACACATCATTATATGTATATATATATATATATATATATATGTATATATATATATATATATATATATATATATATATATATACACACATATATATATATATATATATATATATATATATATATACACACACACACACACACACACACACACGTGTGTATATATAGGTACATAGATAGGTACTAGGCTATTGGTCCAAGGGCCTACGTACGCCTAGCCAGCAAGGTTCCATAGCTTACACCATCCAAGAAAGTTAATTTCCTGTGCCACTGTCCAGCAGAGACACAGAAGTGATCCCCGGGTGTATTTCTTATTTCCCATACACTCATCAAGATTTTTCTTGAAGAGTGCTAATGAAGAACTTTGCTTGACATAGATGGGTACCTTGTTCCAGAGTATAGGAAGTCTCTGGGACAGGAGTCTATTCTTCCAGCATGTCCTGTTTATTGTGGTGACAAGGTTTAGGTCCCTAGACCATATAGCTCAGAGGGATTGGGGTTTCTTTAGGCATAGCATGTCCAACAGCTCTGGGTTTGACATATCTTTATATGTTAGGCAGAGATCACCTCGGAGTAGACGATATGCTACGGAGTACAGCTGGAGTTTTTTGAGGCGGTCAGTGTACGGCATTTGTTTGAGGCCAGTAATCCTCTTTGTGAGGTACTTCTGTGGCCTTTCCAGCTGCTGCAGATGTCTTATGAGGTACATTCCAAAAGCGGCATTGTACTCTATAATGGTTCTAATGAGTGACTAGTAGAGGGGAACAATGACCTCTTTTTTCCTGGCTGAGAAACCTTTTATAATGTGTGCCACGTAGAAAGCCCTCCTGACTACTGTGGCGATGTGACTATCAAAGGAGAGACTACTGTCCACCTGGGTCCCAAGGTCTCTTATCACGCAAGTAGATTGCTGCCTATGTGGAAGTTCATGCAGGGACGTCGGGAGGCATACACACTGTACTGATTTCAGTACAACTTATTTAGAAGGGGGGTAGCGTTTTAAATTTTCACTTTTCTTTTTTTTCGCGCTTTACTGCACGATGACGTCACCTCATCAGGGCAGCCAGTCGGAATGGAGCTCACCGCACGCACATGTATTTCCGGCCAGTGCTTTTCGAGCGGGAAGCGTTATGTTGGATGTACACATTCGAGCGGGGAAGCCTTATGTTGGATGTACACATATTGGTTGAAGCGGGAGGATTCGATTCAAGCGTTATGTTGGTCTCACTTCAAGGGTCTTGCAACCGAGGGTTGGTGAGTAATATAGAGAGAGAGTGTGTCAAGGGTCTTGCAACCGAGGGTTGGGGAGTAATATAGAGAGAGAGTGTGTGTCAAGGGTCTTGCAACCGAGGGTTGGGGTTGGTGAGTAATATAGAGAGAGTGTGTGTGTGTGTGTGTGTGTGTGTGTGTGTGTGTGTGTGTGTGTGTGAAAATGCCCCAGGTGGGATGTACTGGTGATTACTCATGGTGGTGTGGTAGGGAATACCTCAGGCTTGAACCCTGTACCTTGTATGCAGGTGTTAAAGACCTGAATTCCCTACCCACCACCATTTGTAAAAAAAATTGCAGATTTTTGCCTCATATTTGATCTGATCAATATCTGTATTGTATCTGTGGTTTTTAAATATTGCAATGCTTGAAATTTGATGGTGCAGTGGTAGCAACGTAGCATTGATGCCTCACAGCTGTAGGTTCTTGGGTTTTTTTCTTGGCTGGGGTGCCTTCTTTGTGGGGGGGGGTCTGTATCTTCTCCCTGTGTTTGTGTGGGTTTGCTTTTGTGTCCTCCCATGTTACAAAGACATGTCTGCATTATTTTTTCCTGGGCCTCTGCTGAGAATTGTGTTTTTTTTTGTTCCAAGTCAGACTGTCCTGATTAACAAATTGACAGGCATTTAAATTTCAGACTTCAGGTTTCTGAATGTTTACTTCCTTACATATTTGATGGTGCAGTGGCAGTATTGTTGCCTCACAGCTGTAGGTTTTCTGGTTTGATTCTTGGCTGGGGTGCCTTCTGTGTGGAGTCTGCATCTTATCCCTGTGTTTGTGACATAGTAAAACAACTTTTTACTCTAGCAATAAATATATACTAACACAACCTTTTTTATAGCAATTTTTTTAAGTTTATGACTATTTGAAATTTGTCCTTATTTTTGGGACTGTAATACCGTTATTGGCTTTGTCCAGGTTTTTTGTGCTAAGGTTGACAGCTATAGCAAGAACTGAATTCACTGAATATGTTTGAGGGCTGTATTCCCTCATTACTGGGTTTGTCCAGGTGTTTTGTGCTAAGAGGTTGACAGCTATGGTGAGAACTGAATTCATTAAATGATAGCCATTTAAGTTTGTCTTCCTCTCATTCACAAAGCAGGTGATTTGGCATAGTGGTATGTTGTTCTGACTATTTTGCACAGTGACCTTGGCAGTAAAATGTATGATGGTAACACAGCATTTTATTCTAGCAGCTTTCCAAGATTATACAAGCAATGTTTAATGTGTTCCTGTTTTTTGCCCTTTTGACCCACCCCAATAAATTTGGATTTTTCCAGACTTCTTGTGCTGCGAAGTTGAGATGTAGGTTGAGTATTGCATAGATTTTACAAGGAACTGAGAGCTGCAGGGGAAGAGAAGTTTAGTGCTGATTATGCTAAGTCAGCTCACATTGCTAGTAGCACAAAATGTTGTGTACTTGCTTTTAATGCAGAAGGTTGTTGGTTCTACTCCCATAAGGGGTGAATGCTGCTGTACTGAAAGTTAATACACTAACTATGAGCCTGTTATCAGTTTGCCATCCATTTCCTATTGCAATATTACTAGCTTATTATTAATGTAATTTAGGCAATTTATTCCTCAGGGGCATCAGACACTATTTTTCGGTGAAGTCATGAAATATAAAGGTGATTGCTAGCAGCAACCTCTTCATTAGTTAGATTTATTTAACGTGGAATTATTTAGATGACTTTTTACTACTTCAGAGATTGTGCATATTATTTACTGATAATGGTGGACTGTAGAAGTTTGACTAGACTTTTATGATGGAAATGTTCTGAATTGGGCAGTTTTGTTTCATTGTTTACTGGAAAAATGTTCAAAGCAATAGGAAGGTGTATCAAAGAGCACATGTATGTTTCATATGCAAGGGGCCTATGATTTAAAAGCAGCCCAGAATTAATTTTTATCTGCCACGGGTAAAATGTATTTTTCTTTGAATGTGGGTTTTAATGTTGTTTCAATGAATGTGAGTTTCAAGGGCAGAGAAGTTTTAATGCCAAGTTTGTTTAGCAGATGTCTTAGTGTTTGTTTCTTTAACATAGTGTGTAAGTACTGTTGATCAGACTCCTCTGGTATGCTATTCTCCATACATGCAGTCAGCAATGACACCTCTAAATCGAACCCCCAAGAAATTCTGATTTACCATAACCATCATCATTTTCTTTTACACAGTGTGCCAATTTGCTCCTATGCCTCATCATCACCCCTTTTCAGAGTTGTGAGGCATATAGGCTATACCCATCCCATGTCTTCCCACTGGTCTCCTCCATCCCAACCGATAAACATTCCTTTACTTTTTGTCTTTTGCTCTGGGAATGCCCCCCCCATTGCATTCTGAATTTCTTCCCACACATATAGTGATACTCTTCCCCTGCACTTTTTGCTGTTGTTTAAATATAATTTGTAATCTAGACTCTCCGTGTCATATTACCCATAATGTTTTGCCCCAGTCTCATGACCCTCACTAGTTCATTTCATGTCCCACAGTCATGATTTGTAATGCTGTGCATATTTGCTTAGCATCATGTTCCACTCCTCCCAGTACTCTCTTCTTCCATGTAGCGGCTCACCCCCCCCTTTTTTTTTTAACTTTGTTCACTTGCAGACATGTCCCCTTTTACATTACATCAGTCTGAAGACAACAGCAGAGCGGAGGCTTTTACAGCAGTTTTGTACCTCTTGTTTACGTTGATCAAACAGGATTTTTCTACTGGATGAATCTAAAGAAATAGCTCATCCAAAAAGTGAATACAAACTTAAGAAAATAGGTCAAATGAAGCAACATTATGATGAAATGGTCCAAGCTGCCAAACTTGTGGCACAAAACAGTACAACTGATCATACAAAGTATACTCTGATAGCCATCTGTATTGATGTTTTGATAACTGACCATTCCAAGACTCTGGTAAGAAATGCAGTTTTGCTCACAGTCTGATACACCAGTATTTTAGGTATATAATTATACTATATTATATTATATTATATCATATATCATATTACATTATCCTCTATTATATCATATTAAACTATTAGAATTTAAGATATTTCAGGATTTAAAAATTAGCCACAAAGAACAAAAGATATACCACCAAAAGGGTCAGAGTAGACGTCTGCTAGGCTAAGGCAACAATAAAATTGTCACCATACAGGTCTTTTTTTTAGTCTGAGTGTGTCCTGCAGCTCATTCTTTTTGATCCAAGTTCTTTTACTTCAGATGCTTTCTTTTTTAGCCAAACAAACTCATTTATCACAAGTGTCCTGCAGCTACTACACACAACATTTGTACTGTTTCTAATACATTTTTACAAAATTACAAAATAATATTTAATTTTATCATCAGTCATCAAGCTGATAGCAGGGATAAATTCACTGACCCTGAATGTAGCTATCAGTGAATCCAAAGTTTAGGCTTAATAACACATCATTCCTCTGCTATCACAAACCAAGGAGCCAATTTTTTTTCATTATTCAGAATGTTTTCTCTTTTTGCTAATACTATCTCTTGAACATAAAAATGACTAATTCTACTACTTCACTTACTTTAGGTTGTTTTTTTCAATTAAGGAACCGTTTTTTTTCACTGTCAATAGAAGTATGCCAAGCAGCACACTTTCTATTTTTCTGCCTGTCCCCTGAGTTGATACTCCCACAAAAACATAGTCTTAGTTAAATAACCCTTTCCCAGCCATAATGTCTGAATCACTTCCCCCAAAAAGGGATTAATATTTACAATCAAGAACCAGGAACTATCAACTCACAACCAACATCTGCAACAGCTTCTCTATGAGTATGGGCGCTTAATGTTACCAACAGGTTATTTGACTACACCGTATAGTGGGCCACCTCAAAAAAGTGGTGGGTGGTGGCTTATTCCTAGACTGGGGATTTATTCTCAGACCTAGAATGATAACTGCTTTGATAAAGAAAGAAGAAAAGTGAGTCCTGCTAGTGGTGGTTCAGATACTCTAAAAGAATAAAATGATGCCTGGTTGTTTGACATTACCAAAAGACAGATATTGGTTCAGATATCATTCTAAAGGAATAAAATAATGCCTGGTTGTTTGACCTCACCAACAAACAAGTAAGCTTCAGAAAAGCCTTTAAGGTATACAGAGCTAGTAATACCACCACAACTCTGAAAGACCGACATTGTTTATCACTTGACTCCATGGACCTACAACAGGTTACACAACCCTTCAGTAATGTATCAAAACTGATCAAATATGTCAAAAATGGAAGGAAAAAGAGCAATCCTAGCTCTGGATTATATAATGGCATCCTCCACATCAAGAAATTGCAGCAGAGATATGACAGCAGCAGATGCAAAACAGAATGACATGTCTTTAGCCCACAGCAATGCGTGCTCTACTGCAGCATGACCATGTGGAAGTGTGCAAAGGTTCTGTTAAGTGTGGCTGCTTCAGCAACAGAACTAAACGATAAAAAAGAACTCCCAACAAAGACTAGAATGTTGGCATCCGGAGTTTCTATGGTAGAAGAGAAGGAATGGAGAATGCAGCACAACCCTTACCATGCAAATATGCAAAACCAGAAGCAGTTAAGACTTTTGCAGTGTATGGTGACTTTAGGTGCAAAAAAAATTAGGTCCAAGGCAAAAGAAGGGATGCCTCAAAAAGCCACTAGAACCCAGTCAGGTAAGAAGAGGAAAAATACAAAGTCTGCTATCAAATTGTGTCTAAGACTGAACAATGAACCCTATTCTTGTGGTGGTGTTATAGTTGGTGGCTTTGCAGTTGCCCAACCCTACTGCAAATTTGATCTGGGACACCCCTGCAAGTCTGGTGTTCACTCTACTTAATACAGAGAGACCATTTGAGAATGCCAACTGCTTAGGTTCTTAAACTTGAATTTTTTTTCTGCTCCTCCTTCCTCTCTCCTTGCACTTTACTAAAAAAAATTGCACTTTATTTTGCTTTTGCCTCTTCTTAAAAGTACTCAATTGTATTTATTCTGCTCCATTTCTTACTGCTTGGTAGCAGCCTGATTAAATTGTAACTGTTACTCTAAGCCTTTTGGTTTAAGCACTTGGGCTCCAGACCAGTTGTTTTACATTAAGAAGGTTTGTGGTCTGCACTGTTGTGGCAAGACAGGTAGCTTACATCCTTCTAAGTTGGGAGTTGCTGATTGAAAGCTTAGTGTCTGTTATTCTAAAAGTGTATTAGTTCTGGTTTAAGCACATGGGCTTTGGGCTAGTTATTTTACATTAAGAAGGTGTGGTCTGCATTCTTGTGGGAGGAGAGGCTAGATCTGCCCTTCTGAGCTGGGAGTTTCTGGTTAAAGGCTTATTGTGCCTGCTTATTTGAACTGTTTCTTTCTGAAATTGGTATGCCTTGTTTGCTGTAGCATAGACTGAATTCAGATCTGCTGAATTTAGCTTTGTTTGTATAATTTGAGCACTAATCCAGATCATCTTTTTTTTTGGAGAAGGTCCCCCCCTGCACCCTAGTGGCAGGAGTGTGCAGTCAGAACTTGTCGGATAGAAGACTGCTGGAACGGGCCTCAGTTTTTAGCTTTTTATTGGTTAATTTGTTTAAATCAGTTTGCTCATTTGCTACTGTTACATTAAAAATATTTATTTATTATTTATTTTCTAACTGGATACATGTCCATTTTCAGTAGAGGCCCGGGGAGAAAAGCTCCAGACAAACATTATAAACATTAAAGATTAATAGAGGAATTACATTAACATTACAAACAGTAGTAATTGTAACATAAAAACACTGAAACCAAATAAGAATATAGAGGGAAAAAAAAAAATAAATTGATTTAAAAAAGTAAGTGTGGCATAATGAAAATCTTTTAAGGGTAGTTTGTTAAAAAAAGGTATAATATACTTGTAAACATTGTAATTATATGCAAACCTTTGTATACAGGAGAATTATAGGAAGGTTGAAGAGGAAGTAGGTTGAAGAAAGGAAAAGTCAGAGAGCAAAAAAAGGAGAGCAGTTATATACATAAGGGTGAAAGTGGACCCAAGGAAGTAGGAAGATATAAGTGAAAGAGAACCAGTGTGATTTTAGGTGAAGTTTGAGTCTTATAAATAAAAAAATACACTTTATGCATCGCTGGTTAGCTAGGGTTAAACTATTCCTGGCGCCATAAAGTCTGCTCTTCAAATTTTCCCTTAGAACTAGCCAGTTTTTTTTAGTTTTAGCAATCAGATCTGTTCCTTTGAGCTCAGCACTTGTTCAAAACTTGCTGTAAGCACTAAATGAGCTACAAATTACGACAGCACTCAACTTTCCTCACTTGCCTAGAGGAAAAATAGTTTTTAGTACTTAATAAATAAGCACCTATCCAGGTATGACTAAGGGTCAGCTCACAGTGTTTTCTCCTGTCTACCTGATGAATCTGGACATCTTGGGGCAATGCAGCAATTACCTCATATACACAGACAACCCTCTCCTCCTACCACCCAACACTACAACCTGTGAGAGATGCACTTATATAGCCAAACTGGAAGCAAAGCTCTTTTCACTCAAGACTGGACTAGACAGTCAAGAGGAGAAAGTACTCATCACATAGTCCCTCAAAACCTACACCACCAAAACACACACACAGAAACACAAAACACACACCTACATTTGCGGAGACACTCAATAAAAATTTGCTCAAGAACAGAGACCTCCAAAGCAGAAAGGCAAGCAACCTCCACCCCCAAAACAACCCAAATGACACATACAAAGACAAAAAAATTCACCTCACACGGGGCGAAACCAGAACAAAACCAACACACTAACAATGCTTTATCAACAACAATATATCTATTGCCCCCTTTTAAAATGGAAATCTATAAATATATAAACTTGCACATGGGATGTTTTATGTTTTAATGTTTTGGTACAGCATTTAATATAAATTTATATGTTTATTCATTTATTTGTTTTTTTTACTCATTATGAGATTCTTTCAAACTGAATTGTATGCTTATTTTTCAATGAAAGAAGCAGTTTTAATTTTGTAAGTGTGATGTCATGAGATTTTTTTTATATAAACAGGAAGTGATGTATACACATCTACATTTATGGTAGGTACAAAACTGTACTATGTTCATCGTGTTACACTGCTGCAGTCATCACACTTGGGTGGAGTCCCAAAGCTGAGGTAGGGAGGCTGGATCTATAAGGCATTAGGGGTGGCTATAAGGCCCTGCAGTACAGCAGTGGCGAAGCCAGCTCTGGATTTGGAGTATAAAGGCAAATGGTAATGTTTGGTGAAGGTATGCACAGAACTCCATGTGGCTGCTTCCAAAATATCCTTGGTAGGTACTCCTCTGAGGGTAGGCAGTTGAATTGGCTGTTGCCCTGGTGGAGTGAGATCTGATGCTGCTAGGTACAGGTTTCCCATGGTGGGTATAGCAGAAACGTATACAGTGTCCTATCCATTTTGAAATTGTCTGCTTTGAAATGGCTTTTCCCTGTGCTCCTGCAGCATATGCTATCAATAATTGTTCAGTTTTTCTGAAAGCTTTGGTTTTGTCCAAGTAGAAGCATAACTGTCTGTGAATGTCCAAAGAATGTAGTAGTCTCTCCCCTTTGTTCTGTGGTTTTGGATAGAAAGTTGGCAAGTGAATAGTTTGGTTTAGAGCCACACTTGATACCACCTTTGGCATAAACGTAGGGTTAGTTCGTAAAGACACCCTGTCCTGGTGGAAGATGAGGAAAGGTTCCACTGCCATTAGTGCCTGTAATTCTGAAACTCTTCGTGCTGATGTTATTGCCAGTAGCAGAGCAGTTTTCCAAGAGATGTATTTTAATTCTGCTGTGTTAGCTGGCTCAAAAGGAGGTAAAGTTAATTTTTCCAAAACAAAGTTGAGGTCCCAAGTTGGTGTGGGTGCTCTACGGGGCGGTCTTATGTTTTTGGCCCCTCTGAGGTATTGTTTGAGCAAAGGATTAGAAAAAATTGTTGGATCCGTGTTGTAATGAGCAGAGATAGCAGAGACGTGGATCTTGATGGATGAAAAAGAGAGGCCCTTGTCCAGCATCTCAGTTAAGTATTGCAGTATCTGAGGAATGTTTGGGACAAGAGGGTCAAGGCTGTGTGCTTGGTTCCAGGCACAGAATCTCTTCCATTTATCAGAGTATGCTTTCCTGGTGCTAGGCCTTCTAGCCTCCAGAATGACATCCATAACAGCTTTGGAGAGAGACATTGCTTGCTTGGCTGAAGAATTTTCCATGCAGCTAGATTTAAGGTCTTTAGCTGGTTGTGAAGTATCTGACTGTTGTGCTGTGTCAGCAGCTGTGGGATTTGAGGCAAAATCCAGGATGGTTCGTGTTAAGTTCTTTAAGATTGGGTACCAGTGCTGGCGTGGCCAGTCTGGTGCAAACAGGATCATTTTTGGCTCTTCCTGCCTGGCTTTTATGAGTACCTTTGGAAGGAGAGGTAAAGGAGGGAAGGCGTATACTTGTAGTTTTTTCCAGCTCAATGAGAGGGCATCCACTTTCCATGCTTGTGGATGGTAGCTCCTTGTGCAGAATTTCTGTAATTGGCAGTTCTTTGGGGAAGCAAACAGATCTATGTCCAGGTTCCACCATTTTTGTGTTATCATTCTGAATATTTGTGGGTTCAGTTCCCATTCGTGTGGGTCCATAATGTTTCTGCTTAGGTCATCTGCCAGTGTGTTTTCCTCTCCTGGCAGGAATTGTGCTTGCAGATGAACTTGGTAGTTTAGAGCTGTGTTCCACAAGGTCATGGCTTGTCTGCAGAGGGGGTAGGAGTGTGTTCCCCCTTGCTTGTTTATGTACCACATAACTGTGGTGTTGTCTGTCTTTAGTAGTAATTGCCCTGGATGCAGTAGGTCCTTGAAAGCTATAATAGCATTTTGTACACCTAGCATCTCTTTTTGATTGATGTGTAGATGTCTTTGCTCTGTGGGCCACTTGCCCTGGATACATTTTCCTGCCATGTGTGCTCCCCAGGCGTAATCCGATGCATCTGTTGTCAGTGTTTGCCTGGCTGTGGGTTGAGTGAAAGGCTGTCCCTTATTGAGGTGACAAGCTTGTGCCCACCATCGAAACTCCTGTTGTAGGCAAGGAATTAGTGGTATAACTGTTTCCAAACTTTGACACTGTTGAGACCATACGCTCTTTAGGTACCACTGTAGTTTCCTCATATGCAGTCTGGCATATGGAATTAGTAGTATGCAAGATGTCATGTAGCCCAAGGCCTGCAGAATTTTTCTTGCAGGGAGTTGGGTCTCTGTTGCCATTAATTGAAAATATTGAGTCATTTGTCCTTGCTTGTCTGGCGTGAGATAAGCCATCTGGGCTGTTGTGTTCAAGCTGGCACCCAGGAATATTATCTGTTGTGAGGGCACTAGTTTTGATTTCTTTTCGTTTACTGTGTACCCCAGGCAACTTAATAACTTTTTTACGTACGCCAGATGCTTTAGTAGAATGTCCTTACTCTCTGCTTGAATCAGGCAGTCGTCCAGGTATGGATAAATTTGAATTCCTTTTTGCCTGCAAAATGCAATTACTGGTGCCAGGCACTTTGTGAAGAACCTGGGTGCAGTAGATAAGCCAAAGGGCAGTGCAGAGAATTGATAATGCATTGAACCAGCTAGAAATCTGAGGTAACTTCTGCAGTTTTGTCTGATAGGGACATGCAGGTATGCCTCTCTGAGGTCCAATGTCACGAGCCAAGCTTTCTTGCCCAGCATGGGAAGAAGCTGCTGTAGTGTCAACATCTTGAATTTCGGTACATCCAGGTAAGTGTTTAGTGTAGAAAGGTCCAGAATGGGTCTCCAGGCTTTGTCCTTTCTGGGAACCAGAAAGAGTCTCGAGTAAAATCCTTGTCCTTGTTCCTGTGGTGGTACCTTTTGAATAGCTCTCATGTCCATGAGTGCTGTCATTTGTCTGAGCATCTGCCCATTGATTTGGTGGCAGATTTGGCATTCCTTTTAGCCTTGGCAGGATGTGAAAATGGAACCTGTAACCTTGAGATACAATGTTGAGAACCCATTTGTCTTTGGTGATGCAATGCCAGTTGTGATAGAAAAATGCCAGTTTTTCTCCTAAGGGGGCTGCCAAGAGAGAGCCGTTTGGCAGCTGTAGTGGAAAGTCATTGAGTCTGTTTTTTATAAGATTGAGGCCTGTCTTCTCCTTCTTTCTGGCCTGGTGTGCCCCACTGTCGAGGCCTGTAAGGGCCTTGTGTCTGACCTCTACCTCTTGGATGTCTGTATCTGCCCCTTTGAGGTCTGTCTGTGACTGGAAAGGACCAATTCTTTGTTGGCCAATTTCTGCTAAAACGAGGAGGCTGAACCTGTAAGAAATCTTTCATGGTTTGCATTGATTTTGCCTTATCCTCCATCTTCTTTAATACCTCCTCTGCCTTAACTCCAAACAGCACATCCCGCTGCAAAGGTGCATCCAATAATTTTATCTTAACATGATCTGGTAATGTATGTTCTTTTAACCAAGCATGCCTTCTAATGACAGAGCCTGTAACTGCTGCTCTACAGGAGGCCTCTAAGGAGTCAAACCCACATTGCAAATTATGTTTATCCACTTGTTCAGCAGCATGCAATAAATCCTGCACTTCTTTTAAGTTAGGAGGATCTGAATCTGGAAGCATCTTTTGTTTCAACTGAGACATCAAAAATTGCTGATATTTTAGCATGTGAAACTGGCAATTCAAGGCTCTCATTGCTAAGGGTGCAGACGTATATACCTTCTTTCCCCATCTGTCTAAAGCTCTGGAATCTGTCAGAGGGAACTGGGTTTTTTGCTGATGAAGCCTTAATCCCTTTGGGTCCCTGAGAAATAGTTTCAGGGTCAGTAACAGGGCTTTTGTATAGAAACTTGTGAGAGTCAGGGACTCTGCAATATCTATCTGGTTTAACTGGGGCTGGGGGTAAGGAGTCAGAGTTCAAACTGGATTCAGTGTACACATCATCCGCAATGTCAAGAACTGGCGGGATAGCAAGGGGTCTGTGTTGAGGCAATACAAGGAAGTCTCTCAGCCTTTTCTTGGATTCTGAATAATCCTGACCTTCCCAATGGAAATGCTCCCTCATGGTATGTAAGGTCTCCCCAAAGGAATAATCCTCAGGCGGAGAGGCTGACGGAATTGATTCCTCAGCATCAAAATCCTCATAAGGGGGTAAAGAATATCCTAGGTCCAAGGAAGAGTCAGAGGAAATGGACACCTGGTCAGAAGATTCATAGTCTGCATCCTGTCTGGGCCTTTCATCAGGAAGGGGATGGGACCCCCTGATCAGGGTGATTAGGTCCTCGGCCATTTTTAGCATTTGTTTCTTAGGCATGGAAGCCTGTCCTGGAGAGAGTTGTGTCTGTTTCTTTGCTTTTAAGGGGGGCTTAGACTTAACAGAGGGTTTAATGGTTAACTGGGTAGGTCTTAAAACCCCCTCTGTAACTGTGGATTGCTCAGCTACTTTGATTCCCTCAGTAGGTTTAGAATCGGTAAGCTGAAGGCCTAGTGCGTCCAAAGACCCAGCCAGCTCCACGT
Source organism: Protopterus annectens (assembly GCF_019279795.1). NCBI lineage: Eukaryota > Metazoa > Chordata > Ceratodontiformes > Protopteridae > Protopterus > Protopterus annectens. The sequence continues at coordinate 225,857,609 of NC_056743.1, forward strand.
GGGAGTCGGATGCGGTCTGTGGTAGCGGTCATCAGGGGCTGCGTAGGCGCCTCGCTGAAACCTGGAGAACTGGCGACCGGCCTAGAAGAGGCCTCGTCGTCAGTTTTGGGCCTCGGATGCCTGTCCTTGTTCTTGCGCTTTTTATGCACTGCAGTCGTCGGAATTTCCGACGGCATGGTGTAATTGAATTTTCTACCAAATTAATGTCGGGCAAAATCAAATCGACGTTTAATAGTGCGCTTGTTAAACCTAGCACAAAACCGACAACCAGTGACGTCATGGTCAGGGCCTAGGCATGGAATACAATAGGAGTGGAAATATTTATGAGATATTTGCTTCCCACAAGAAATACAGTTATTAACTTTTACTGACATCGGTCTGAGGCAAGAAAAAGTTTCCCCAATGGGGTACTTAGCTTTTTTAGAAGACTTTGTTTTGGATTCGGAATGAAAATCTCAGGAGTAGGCCGACCGGCACTTGCGAACTGCTTCTGCTTCGGGCAACGTGTGGCAAGAAAGACTGAAGAAAATGGCATTGGCTGCATCTTTTATACGCCTGTCGCACTGACACCAGGTAGGAGGTGACAGCAACCAACGCCGGACCAAGACTTTGGAACTCTGGCCAACTGCGGGACCACCTGATGGCAGAATAACCCAAGTGTGATGACTGCAGCAGTGTAACACGATGAACATCAAAACCAACATACCAACAATGCTTTATCAACAACAATATATCTATTGCCCCCTTTTAAAATGGAAATCTATAAATATATAAACTTGCAAAGGGGATGTTTTATGTTTTAATGTTTTGGTACAGCATTTAATATGAATTTATATGTTTATTCAGTTATTTGTTTTTTACTCATTATGAGATTATTTCAGACTGAATTGTATGCTTATTTTTCATTGATAGAAGCAGTTTTAATTTTGTAAGTGTGATGTCATGAGATTTTTTTATATAAACAGGAAGTGATGTATATTTTCTGTGACTCTGATGAAGCCTAAGTTTGAGAGATGAAAGCGCTTAGGCACGAATAAAGCATTGTTCTTCGCCCTACTACAGTGCAGATTTTTCCATATTTTTGTTGTTTTTGGTGTGTTGGTCCAAATGAGACACAGCCCACAAACTCAGTGTGCCACTCAACCACAGCCCATAAGGCATAACAACATACCCAACACTCTAGTCAGGTGACTCTATAGTTTGGCACACTGATGTTCCACTCACCAGGCTAAACAAGGAGAAAGTTACTGTCAGCTGCCTGTCTGGTGCCAAGATCCGCCACATAAAGCATGCACTCAGGTCAATCCACAACAAGTACAAATATGACTCTGTTGTTGTCCATGTTAGTGTGAATGACCTGAGACGTACCTCCCTGGACTACATGAAAGGAGATATGGAGGAACTCTCTGATCTTGTAGCCCAGGCAAGTATGACCCTAGCCCTGAGTACCATCTTGCCAACACCCAGAATGATACCACAGTACAAGGACAAAATGATTGACTTCAACAATTGGCTAAGCTTCTGGTGTCATTCTAAGGGGATCCAGTATCTGTCTGCCTGGGATGACATGATCGACAGACCATGATGCTTTGCCAGAGATGGCCTGCACCTGTCGCCCTTGGGATTCTGGATATTGGCTAAGGCTCTTGCCACCCCTGTAGTGCCTTTTTTAGGCAAGGTTCAAATGACAAATTCACCACCTTAACAGGTACAAGCAAGCAAAATCTAAGGGTAATAATACTCAATGCTAGAAGTCTAAACCTCAAAATGCATTCACTCGAGACACTCCTTAAAATGGAGAAAATCGACATCTCTGCAGTGACAGAGACCTGGTTCAAGGCTCCAGACAGCACCCCTGCATTACCAGGCTATAATTCATACCACACCTTTCGGCCGCCTAATGTGGACAAAAAGACTAAAGGCGGAGGAGTGTCCATATTCATTAAGGATATCCACACCTCCAGGCTAGCTGCTCAGCATAATGCATCTGAGATTATCCAACTGCAACTAACTCTGGGCAAGACCGCAATCCAAACTGTAACTTGCTACAGATCTCACACCATGCCCCATGATTCCCAGTCCTCATTTCTTGATACACTGGAAAATATTAGGGTACAACCTAACACCCTAATAATGGGCAATTTCAACTACCCCGTCATTAACTGGGAAAACTACTCATGTACCAACTCTTTTGCTCAACGTTTTCTGGAATTCATAAATTTCAATGCCTTGAATCATCTTGTCCATAACCCCACCAGGGGCAGCAATATCCTAGACCTGGTCATTACCAACATGAGTGACCAGTGTTCCACACCAGAGGTCAATTTCTCATTGGTCAGATCCGACCACAAGCTAATCACCCTAGACATCCACATCCCACCCCCAACCCCATTAGGGAAATCACAGTAAAGAAATGTCTCCAAAGCCAACTTCACACTTCTTAAGACAGAACTGGCAAACTTCACGACACCCATGCAGACGGACAATAGAGGTACGACTGCTGAATCCTACACAAATGCACTTTATAAGCACTTACACAAGTGCATGGATCGTGCTATCCCTAACAGAACCAAGATGCTATCTTCCAAAAAAAGGAAGCCAATCTGGTGGTCCCCTGCCAGAAACAAACTCTACAACAGAAAAAAGAAACTGTTGCAAAAAAAGAGTAAAATTCCATGATTGGAGGAACTCCCTGGTCAGCCTTAGTAAGAAGCTGAGATTAAAATCCTCCAAAGCTAGTTACATAAACAAAATCGCCACTGATTCTAAAGACAACCACAAAGCATCCTATAGCTATGTCAAAAATCTCAATGGCAACACTCACATTTTTTCTGAGTTACAGCACAATGGCACTAAATATACAGTATCAACTGATATTGCCAACATCCTGGCAGATAGATTCAGTGCTAACTTTACCCCCCTCTCACTCCCTAAAGGGCCCATCTCTATACCGGAAGAATGCAAAGTTCCTGTAATCACGGCTGCACAGGTAAAAACCACACTCTCCAAAGCCAAAAACACAGCATCCACGGGACCTGCTGACATCCCAGGCTGCGTTCTACACGAACTACAAATGAACTGGCACACAACCTAAGCACCATGTTCACTCATAGCCTCACTTCAGACTTTGTGCCCACTGAATGGTGCACAGCGATGGTTATCCCACTCCACAAAGGGGGAGCCACCACGGACCCCGGGAACTACCGCCCCATTAGCCTAATGAGCCTGGTCTGCAAGGCCATGGAATATATCATCATGGATCTTATACACAAAGACATTGGTAATCTCCAAACTCTGGACCCCACCCAGTTCAGGTTTGTAAAAGGCAGATCATGTCTCCTAAACTTGATAGACTTCTTTGAAGCAGTCACCAAAGCCGTAGACGACGGTAAGATGGTTCACACAGTCTATCTAGATCTCGCCAAGGCTTTTGACACCATCCCCCACTCTGGAATTATAGATAAACTCACTAAACTAGGTATAAATCCCTATGTCACAAGATGGGTTGCCAACTGGCTCACTGACAGAACTCGCACTGTGAAAGTAGCAGACTCCAAATCTGACTTCAGACCAGTGACAAGCCGAGTACCACAGGGTTCAGTCTTGGGTCCTCTCTTGTTTGGTAACTACTTTTCTGAATTACAGGCTAACACAGAAAGTCTTTGGCTAAAAAAGTTTGCAGATGACTGCAAACTAGGAGCCATAATCGAAACTCCTAACAATGTGGACATCCTACAAAAGGGCCTCATGGAGACAGACGTCTGGTGTCAAAGCCATGGTCTCAAGCTCAATGCCAAAAATTGCACTGTCATCCCCTTTGGTAAAAACTCTGTACCCATACCCTACCACATAGGTGGTAGTCTACTTAACACCGAAAGTGTGATAAGAGACCTTGGGACACAGGTGGGCAGTAGTCTCTCCTTTGATAATCAGATCACCACAGTAGTCAGGAAATCCTTCTACATGGCACACCTCATTACAAAAGGTTTCTCATCCAGGAAAAAAGAGATCACTGTTCCCCTCTACTCGTCACTCACTAAACCCATTATAGAGTACAACGCCCCTTTTGGTATGTACCTCACAAGACATCTACAACAACTGGAAAGGCTGCAGAAATACCTCACAAAGAGGATTACCAGCCTCAAACAGATGCCCTATGCAAACTGTCTCAAAAAACTCCAGCTTTACTCAGTTGCATATCTCCTACTCAGAGGTGATCTCTGCCTACCATACAAAGCTATGTCAAACCCAGAGCTGTTGGGCATGCTCCACTTAAAGAAATCCCAATCCCTTCGAGCTACACGCTTTAGGGACCTAAACCTTATCACTACAATAAACAGAACATGCTGGAGGGATAGATTCCTGTTCCAGAGACCTCCCATACGCTGGAAGAAACTAACTATCTATATCAAACAAAGCTCCTCATTAGCACTCTTCAAGAAAAATCTTGATAATTGGATGGGAAATAGGAAATTCACCCCAGGGATCACCTCTGTGGTTCTGCTTAACAGGGGCACAGGAAAATAATTTTCTTTGGTGGCGAAAGCCAGGGTACCTTTTTGGCTAGGCTTATATAGGCCCTAGGGTCAATAGCCTAGTACCTACCTATGAACCTATAAAAGGCAGCAATATATACACTGAAAACTACAAATACCATGGCTTGACCTCCACAACCCTTGAATGTTTTGCCTTTTACGTTTTAGGATTAGGATTAATTATGCTTGTGGCTAACCATTGTGCTATGTAGCACTCTAACACTCTTTTCCTACCCTACTGCATGCATCATGCACATGCCTTAAATGTGTGTTTTCATTCAAATGCAGAATATGAAATACCACGGCTGAGCAGATAGTACTCACAGCTACCAACTTCAGGTAGACGAAACTTGGTTATACCTTTCCTCTCATTAGGAATGTGACCTCTCCTTCTGGCTGTCTTTGTAAATGTAAGCACATAGGATCAAGTAGCTGCTTCTAGAATACTTCCAAAATCCAACTCTTTCCAAAAAGCCACAGGTGAAGCCCATGGATCTTGTATAATGAACCATGAACTTGCCTGGAAGTATATTGTTGTGGCAGATATAACAAAAGGTAATGGCATGAGACAAACAGTTGGAAAGGATCTGTTTTAACACCATTTCTCCTTTTTTTCTCTTACCTTCACAAAGAATGAATAACTGATCAGATTCGTCAAGAGATTTTGCTGCGTCAGGATAGCTGTCTGTGGACATCATACCTCTTAGTGCTAAAAATTTGGACAAAGCCTGACAAAATGGGGGGGGGGGGGGATGACAAAAGCCCAAAAATAGGGACAGATTTTAAATATTGCTTTTATAAACCTAGAACGTTGCTAGAATAATAGGGTTTGTGATAAAGTACAGTTGTGTACATTTACCATAAATGTAGATGTTCGAGTGTATTCACTGCTGCAGTCATCACACTTGGGTTATCTGCCTGCAGGTAGCCCTCAGTCGACCCGAATACCAGAGACTTTGTATTTCTGCATCGGATGCTGTCGCTCCAGGACTGATATCAGGTCGTCAGGGGTATAAAAACAAGCAGCCGACACTATTACATTAGTTTTTCTTGCCCCAGATGTCAGGAGCTCCCCAAATAGGGAGCTATGTTATGGTGGGGAAAACGCCACCAGTAAAAAGTAAATATTAATACCAATACCCCTGAAAGGGGTGAGTAATAGCCATAGAGAAGAGAGAGAGAAAAAACAGGGGGCTGGAGGGAGGGAAACCAAGACTGCAACAGTGAATATACTCGAACATCTACATTTATGGTAAGTGTACACAACTGTACTATGTTCTTCGTGTTTCACTGTTGCAGTCATCACACTTGGGTGGATTCCCAAAGCTGAAGAAGGGTGGAGGCAGTCAAGAAGAGTTAGGGCTGGCTAGTATGCCTTGCAGGACTGCTGTTGCAAAACCTGCCCTGGATTTGGAAAAGATAGGCAGGTGGTAATGCTTGGTGAAGGTGTGTACACAGATATCCAGGTAGCAGATTCCAGGATGTCCCTGGTAGGGACTCCCCTGAGAAATGCTGTAGAGGTAGAAGTTGCCCTAGTGGAATGTGTTCTGACCCCCTGAGGGGTTGATTTCCCATGGTGCTTGTAGCAGAAATGGATGCAGTGTGCTATCCATTTGGAAACTGTTTGTTTTGAAATGGCCTTGCTCTCTGCCCCTGTTGCAAAGCTTACTAGTAACTGGTCAGATTTTCTGAAGGGCTTAGTCCTATCAAGGTAGAATCTGAGCCGTCTGTGCACGTCCAAGGAAAGCAGGATCCTTTCTCCTTTATTCTGAGAATTAGGAAAGCAATTTGGCAAATGGATGGATTGGTTCAGAGCCACGCTGGACACCACTTTAGGCATAAAGGAAGGGTTAGTCCTGAGGGAAACCCTGTCAGCATGGAAAATAATGAAGGGTTCCACAGCCATAAGTGCTTGCAGCTCTGACACTCTTCTAGCTGAAGTGATGGCCAGAAGCAAGGCTGTTTTCCAAGAGAGGAATTTTGTCTTATCTTGAGTAATACTCTTGAGAGAAGGGGCAAAGGGGGAAGGCATAGATTGAGAGATTTACCCACTGAAAAGAAAGGGCATCCACTTTCCAGGCCCTGCTGTGAGGGTTCCTGGTGCAGAATTTGCTGAGCTGGTGGTTGTAGGGGGAGGCAAAGAGATCCACCTCTGGGGTCCCCCATTTCTGAATCAGAAAGTTGAAGGTGCTGGACTCCAATTGTCACTCGTGTGTGTCTAGGAGATTTCTGCTTAAGTTGTCTGCCAATGAGGTTTGTTTGCCTGGCAGTAACTGAGCTTGCAGATGGACTTCCATGTCCAAGGCAGTGTTCCACAGGGCCATGGTTAACCTGCGGAGTGCGTAAGAGTGGGCTCCTCCCTGCTTGTTGATGTACCACATAACTGTGGGGTTGTCTGTTTTTATTAGAAGTTGTCCTGGAAAGAGTAGGGATCTGAAAGCTGTCAGGACATTCTGCACAGCTAGCATCTCTTTTTGGTTAATGTGCAGATGAATTTGACTTGGGCTCCATTGGCCCTGAATGCATTTGCTGTCCATGTGTGCTCCCCAGGCATAGTCTGATGCATCTGTGGTTAGGGCCTGGGCAGCGTGGGGTTGAGTAAAGGGCAGTCCCTTGTTGTGGTTGCATGCTTCTGCCCACCAAAGGAACTCTGTTCTTAGACACGGTATTATAGGAATGACTGTTTCCAGGTCCTGAGAATGTTGGTACCAAAGACTTTTTAAGTACCACTGAAGTTTCCTCATAGGCAGTCTTGCATATGGAATTAGCAGTATACATGAGGCCATGAACCCTAGGGCCTGCAGTATTTTCTTGCAGATAGCTGGGTTCTCGTGGCCATTTGTTTGAAGTAGGCTGTCAGACAGACGTGTTTTTCTGAAGTGAGGAATGCCATCTGGGATGTTGTGTCCAAGCTTGCTCCCAGGAATACAATCTTTTGACTGGGTACCAGTTTCTTTTCATTGATGGTGTACCCCAAGGAAGTGAGAACGTTTTTCACAAATGTCAGGTGCTGCAACAGTAATTCCTAACTGCCCGCTTGAATCAGGAAGTCGTCCAAGTAAGGGTAAATTTGGATATTTCTCTGCCTGGAGTAAGCAATGTCTGGAGCCAGGGATTTTGTGAATACTCTGGGTGCAGTGGATAAGCCAAAGGGAAGTGCAGAGAACTGATAATGCAGAGATCCAGCCTTGAAGCGTAGATACTTCCTGCATGACTCCCTTACAGGGATGTGCAGATAGGCTTCTTTTAAGGCTAGGGTGACTAACCAGGCATCCTTGGCTAGCAAAGGTAGAAGCTGTTGCAGGGTAAGTATTTTGTATTTTGGTACCACCAGGACAGTATTGAGAATTGAAAGATCCAGGATTGGGTGCCAAGAGCCCTCTTTTCTGGGTACCAGGAAGAGTCTGGAATAGAATCCTTGACCTATCTGTTCTACTGGAACCGGCTGAATAGCTCTGATGGAGAGCAGGGAAAGAACTTGGCTTTGAGCCTCTGCCCACTGGTTTGGAGGAAGGTTTGGGAACCCTCTTGGGGTTGGCAGTGAGTCGAAGTAAAATGTATACCCCTGGGATACAATGCTGAGAACTCATCGGTCTTGGGTGATGGACATCCAGTTTTTTGCATGAAGGGCAAGTTTTCCTCCTAGGGGCACAAGCAATTGGGCAGGGATGGAGAGTGGAGAAGAGAAGTCATTGTGAGTTTTTTCCATAAGGAGGTGGCTTACCACTCCCTGCTTTGGGGGTGAGGGCACTCCATTGCTTAGATCTCTGCATACCCTGAGACTGTAGTCTAGGTGGTCTGTTTCCCCTGGGTCTGGCCTGGAGGGGGCTGTAAAGGACCAGTGTTTGGAAGGGCAATACCTACTGAATCTAGGGGGTTGCACTTGTAAGAATTCTTTAACAGTCTGCATAGACTTAGCTTTTTCTTCCATCTTTTTAAGAACCTCTTCTGCTTTGGTGCCAAACAAACTGTCCTTGTTCAAAGGAGCATCTTGTAACTTTGATTTGACATGGTCTGGCAAAGTCTGCTCCTTGAGCCAAGCATGTCTTCTCAGTACAGAACCAGTGACTGCTGCCTGGCAAGATGCTTCTAGGGTGGCAAAGCCACACTGCAAAGTATGCTTGCTGACTTGGCTTGCAGAGTGCATAAGCGCCTGCAATTCTTTATTTTCTGCACAGTCTGCAAAGGTAGCCACTTTTTGTTTAATAAGTTCCATAATATGTTGCTGGTACTTCAGCATGTGAAACTGACAATTCAATGTCCTAATAGCAAGAGTTGCAGAGGTATATACCTTCTTATCCCATCTGTCCAAAGCTCTGGAATCCCTGTCCGATGGGGTGGGATTCTTGGCTGTAGTTGCCTTCATACCTTTAGGCCCCTGAGAAATGATCACTGGGTCAGGAGTAGGATTCTTGAAAAGAAATTTGTGAGTGTCAGGTACTCTGTAGTAGCTGTCTGGTTTCCTAGGGGCAGGAGGTAAAGTATAAGTAAGACTGGATTCCATAAAAACATCAACAACTTCCAGGACAGGGGGTATTGCTAAAGGCCTGTGCTGTGGCAAATCTAAGAATTCTCTGAGTCTCTTTTTGGACTGAGGATAGTCTTGGCATTCCCAGTGGAAATGCTCTCTTAAAGTATGTAAGGTTTCACCAAAAGAAAAATCATCTGGAGGGGAGGCAGAGGGAATGGATTCCTCTGCATCTGAATCCTCATAAGCAGATAAGGGCATGTCTTCATAATCGGATACCTCAGAGTCATTGGACTCCTGGTCTATTGAAGCTGCAGGGGACTGGGCTCTTTTCCTCTTAGCAGGGGAAGGCTGACTTCCCCTAATCAGCGTAATAAGGTCTTCTGCCATTCTAAGCATTTGTCATTGTGGCATGGGAATATGCTCTGGTCATCGGTTTTCTAGGTGTAGCGTGTACTCTAGGCCTAAGAAACTGGGTAGTTTTAGATAAAAAAAGCCGTCGATTTGAGTCGAACATTGGTTGAGCAAAGAACTGCCTCAGAAGCCGGTGCCTGCACAGCAGCTCTGGACCCATCCAAGGTAGAGACATCCGCAGGTTCCATAATCGAAGAAGAGTCTCTTGGCATACCAGACTCCGAATGGGTCTTGGTAGAGGCCTGCAAATCCATTGCAGCAGGTATCAGGGGGCTGCAAAAGCACCTCACTGAGTACCGGCGAACTGGCGACTAGTTTAACGGAAGCGTCGGCAGCTTTGGACCTATGCGGTCTGTCTCTGTCTATCTTTACTTTTTTTGGAATATCGGTAGTTGGATGGCTTACTGAAGCCATTTCGGAATATGGAGATCAAGAACAAAAGAATTTAGCGACAATGAGAGCCCGATGATGAATGGTTTGGGCGTTGAACAAGGCACAAAACCGACAGCGAGGTATGTCGTGGTCTGGGCCTAAACAAGTGATGCAGTAAGAATGAAAATCTGTGTGTGGTATTTGCTTTCCACAGGCAAGACAATTGTTAACTTTTTCTGACATCGGTTAGAGCAAGAAAAAAGGATCCCCAACAGGGTACTTAGCTTTAGAAGACTTCAGGATTATTCAATTCGTAAACGAAAATTCAAGTAGAGGCCGACCGGCACTTGCGAACTGCTTCTGCTTTGGGCTCCTCAACAAGAAAGACTAATGTAATGGTGTCGGCTGCCTGTTTTTATACCCCTGACGACCTGACGTCAGCCCTGGAGCGACAGCATCCAATGCAGAAATACTAAGTCTCTGGTATTCAGGCCAACTGAGGGCTACCTGCAGGCAGATAACCCAAGTGTGATGACTGCAACAGTGAAACACGAAGAACATAATGCTTTTTATGAAGGAAATGGAAGTATGAAACTCAAATGAATGTCATTATTTAGTGCCTTCAATCCTCAGATCATCCACTGATTTGACAGAAAATCACAAATTGTATGAGGAACAGACCAAAAAATATGAGACAAAAATCTGGGTATTCTGCAAAAATCTGGACAGTTGAGAGGTTTGGTGAACATCCAAAGTATGAAGTATTCTTCCTCCCTCATTTTATGTTCTGGAAAGAAGATGGGGAGATGGATAGCTTGGCTCAAAGTAAACCCTGGAACCACTTTTTAGTAATAAATGAAGGTTTAGTTCTTAAGAAAACCCTATCTTTGTGGAAAATGAGGTAATGATGATGGGTCATAAGAGCCTGCATATTAGGTACTCTTCCTGCAGTGGTCAGAGCATGGAGTAATATTGTTTTCCATGGTAAGAACCTCAAGTCACCCTAAAGAGCTGGTTCAAATGGAGCAAGAGTTAAGTTTTTTTTACCATAAAGTTAAGATCGCAAGAAGGAGCCATCTGTTTTCTAGGAGGCTTGGTATGCATCAACCTTTCAAAAACATTTTCACAGCACACATGGCATAGTTACGTGTTTGCTCCACTACATTCTCAGTTTTAGTTTAAGAATTTAATGTTGTGGTGAGTTTCACCCCAATGTATCGCATTGCGGGAGTTGGCAGTACACTTTTTATGGGGTCTTCCCCTTTTCTTCACTGTGGTGCAACCGGGGAATTGGTATATATAATTTTGAGGATGGGGTGCTTGCCCCTTAAGAAAAAAAAAGATTTTGTGTTTTTGGCTCACCATTTTCAGTATGTGATTTTTGATGAATGGTGAGCTAAAAAAGTGTTTCACATTCACGTAGAGAAACCATTGTATATTGTCATGGAACCCAAGTCTGTGTAGAAGATCCCTTACTCAGGTGAGTAAGTCCTGAAAAACACCCCTAAGCCATCTAAATAAGAAAGTGTGAATGCCTTGCAGTCTGCAGTAAGCTACGACAGGGGCCAGACACTTTTGAATACTCTTGGTGCAGTGGCTAGACCAAAGGTAGTACAGAGAACTGATAATGTGATCCAGATATAGAAAACCTTAAGAAATGTCTGAAACCTGGATATATAAAAAGCGAAAAGAACTCAATGTGATGCAAACTTAAGTTTAATAGCAAAGCTTTTGACATAAAACTCTTATTCAGTGCTTAAAATCATACTAAGACACATTATCATATATGCATCACATGAACAAATTCAAACCAACAGAAGCACAGCAACAAAAAAATAATTAAACAATCGAGTACTTGTTTCATGGAACAAGAGACTTTTTTCTTAAGAACAGGTTTTAAACTCATAGCATCATTCAGTCAAGGGGGCACGTCTGCTTGAAAGTAATTAATCCATCTGTATTCAACATTCTCAGTATTCAACACAATATTCCCTCTTCTAATACTTCTTTCAATGTTTTTTTTGGTACTTGCGTATTATCGTAACCAGATTTTCGCAGTTGCGAAATTGTCATGCTGGCATGAAAACGAGTGCTGAAAACACTGCAAGGTGTTATTTTGATGTCCTTACAACTGAAAAATCACTTTGGGTTACATTCAGGAAGATATACAAATGTGCAAGTGTTGTTCCTGTCTTGCATGCATTACACACGCATGCCTCGGTTGGCAGACCTTCTGTCTTACTGATGAAAGGAGTACTTTTGTTGTGAGGAAAGAATGCTGAGTCTCCCTCTCCCCAAAACAATAACACTGACACATGACAATGATTCAAACTATTATTCTCATTCCTTACGACTGCCCAAAAACTTTACATTACAAATTGTTCCTGTTCCTAAAAGTAATTAAAAGTTTTTGGGCAGTACGAAGGAATTAGAACAGCAGTTTGAATTATAATGAGGTCATCCCTTTCATTACTCATACTTGTTAGTTCTTCTGGACAAGAATATCATTAATTCCCTGTTCAACTTCACTTTGCTGTTTCAGGAAACACATCCGGTTATGAGGGAAAGTAACACTGCTTAAGACTGCATGCATCAGTTAATCAGGAATAGGTATGAATACAGGGAACTGAAGGAAAATAGAAAAGCTCTTAAGCTCATCTTCCGGACATCTGCCGTGGTTAATTTTTGGGGATGATAAGAACCCAGCCGACAGGACGATAGCAGGCATTAAGACTCAAGCGTGTGTCTTGCGATGCAATGCACGTAAGACAGGGAGAGGCTTTCCCAAATTGTTCCTGTCCCTAAAAGTAAAGTACAGTTTCTGGGCAGTTGTAAGGAATTAGAATAACATTTTAACAATTTTCATGCACTCAGATCTGTAGACATATGCGCATTTTGCAACTGTGAAAATCTGGTTGTGATAATACGCAAGTACTGTTTTTTTATAACCCTAAATATACATCTGTATGTTTTCTCTGAACTTAAACATTTAGCTAAGGCATCCACCTCTGTATGTATGTCAAATAGGTGTTGGGCTATTCTTTCTTTTAACATCCTGTTGTTTTTTCGAAATAAAATGAACTACATTTTTCACAGGTAGCTAAGTAAACCACATTCTTGGTTTTACAAGTGGCAGACGTATGAAAATAAAATGTCTTACCTGTATTAAAGCGTACAAAAACAAAACTGGCAATCATAGCAAGGCACAGTGTTTTTAGTTTTAATTATAGCATTTTTTTGAGCACATTTGTAGGTCTTTTTAGCAGAGCTGTTGTTTCAAATTCCTATATTTCCTAAATGCAAAACTAGGTGATGAACCTACAATTTCTTTAACCACATCAGACATACATAGTATAGACCAGTGTGTCTTAAACGTTGTTTAACCCTATTAGTATGCACACTATATTGCGTATTATCTAAACTTATTTCTGGAAGTTGTTGTCTGTCTTTCGGCATTTTCCCGGTAAGGGGTCGCCACAGTGGAACTCCGGTCCGCTAATGATTGGTAATAGATTTTTACAAAATGCCGAAGTGCCAGCTCGACGCCCAACCTTCAACGAAGGCACGCCCATTTACGCACGCATGTCTTTCGAATGCTACCCAACCGCAGGGAAGACATGCAGACTCCACACAGAAGGCACTCTCTAAGTAATATCCATAATATTATGTACAGTCCAATTAGTTGGGCTTTTTTTCTATATCTGAGAGAGATGGTATAGCTTTGGCCATCTCTTTCACTCAACACTTGTTTATTTTGTTCTAACAGTTTAATACTATAGCGCCTATCATTAAACTCCACGGTTAGGGACTAATTCATAGGTTCACAGGTGAATACTAGGCTAACTAACCTGAAGAGCCATTTTAAGCCTGGCCAACAATCCCAAAGTGATAATCAAAGCCTGTACCTTTTATTTATGTAGTGAACACCTTAACCATTATGCCAAACTGCAGACCTCCCTGTTTGAAGACTACGTCCTAGCTCATAGGTTCATGTGTGTTTACTAGGCAAATGACCACAAGGGCCTTTTTATGCCTAGCCACGCATCCAAAATCTATGACAAGTTCTGATACCCTTGATAAGTGCAAGCATGGGCCTGGGAGATTAACCATTTACAGATTACCTGTGTCCATTAGAGACATAGGTACCAAAACAGGGATGAATTTCCAGTTTCCCATCCAATTGTCCAAGTTGCACTTGAATTGGGTTAGGGAGGAACTCTGCTTCACATGGATGGGGAGCCTGTTCCACAGGTGGGGTAGTCTCTGGGATACATACCTATTTCTCCAGAAGGTCCCATTTATATCACAGGCAAGGTTTAAGTCTTTTGAACTGGTAAGTCTGGTGCTGTTTGTTTTAAAGATATGCAGGAGGTTCATCAGAGAGGGTCTGACAATGCCCATATGTTAGGCATAGATCTCCCCTCAAAAGCCTGTAGGAGACAGAATACAGGGATAAGGCCTTGAGGCAGTCTGCATAGGACATTTTACTTACACCCTGTATTCTTTTAGTGAGGAGCCTCTGTGGACGTTCCAATTGTTGGAAATGCCTGGTTAGGTACATACTGTACCAAAGGGGGCATTGTACTCAATGATAGGTGTGATGAATGCCGAATACAGTGGAACAATGACTTCCTTGGACTTAGATGCCATGCTTTGTTTATAAGTTACTCAACACAGAATGATTTCCTCACCACTGTAGATAAGTGATGGTCAAAGGCTAGATTTGGGAGGGTGGCCTAATGGTTAAGGTGTTTGCCTTACAAACATGAGGTGCAGGGTTTGAGTCTCACAAGGGATAATTGCCTAGGCTTAAAATGGCTCGCAAGGGCAGTTAGCTTAGTACTAACCTATGAACCTATGTGTGTTCCTAAGTCCCTAACTACTGGGTCAACTCTAAGGGGTGTGCTGTCAATATGAAAGTTACCAGGGATGGATGACTTCCTAAAGGATACTATTATGAATTTCTTGGCTTCTTCAGTTCTGCCTGAGCTGGTTGGACCACCATTCTCAGAAAAAGGTCGGTAAACCTAAATGTTAAGATTTTCTATGTTAAACGAGTAGTTATTCAAAAAGTTTTAAAATAATGGCTAAATAAAAAAAGGCCCACACTTCAGCCACTAAACATGCAAACTAATTAGATAAAAAAGCAGCTTACTGTTATCAACATTTACTGCAGCAATAACAAAGGAAATCTTTCCTATGACAATTCATCCCAGCAGAACTGAGGACCAGAACTGAAAAGGTCTAGCAAATGGTTTAAGATTGGTTTACCAATTCTATCTAGAAAATGTGACATGAAAAGAATATAGTTATAGTGTAACAAGAACAGTTTCTACTGAATCTGGAACTTTTGAAAACTCTACCCCATTCCAAACAAATAACATTTTAAACATTTTAATGAGATTTAAAACAAAAAATGGTTCTAACTGCACAGTACTTACATGGAATGTCCCGGTATCCATTTTCTAGTGCTTGAAAGTAGTTCAGAAATTCTTTTACAGGAATTTTAAAGATTTCAAATAAGCCAGTGTCTTGAAACAGGGAGTAAGATACCTAAAATATATTAAAAAATAACTTTCAAACTCATAAATGTTCACATTTGTTTTCTTTTTTTTGCATCAATCACCTTTTCTACACCAGAAAATGCACCATTAAAGATGTTAAGGTGAATTAAAAAAGGTCAAGTGCTGAAAATATACTGTATCTAGCTTCCTTCTGCTTATTAGATGGACTGATGTGCAGCCATTAATACCAGAAAACTTCAGTAAACCCTCTCACCTCCATAAAAAGGTAAGCAGACGTACAGTGAATGTGTAGGTGATTCTGCTGTAAGAACGTTTTACTTCTAGGTGCCCTGGTCTTCTAAGTAAAATAAGTAATTTTCCCAAGCTTAGTGGACAACCCAGAAGAAACGGATATGTTTTCAATACAAATCATTCTCGTCAGGCTTTTAATTTTATTGCATGGAGACAAAAGCATGGCACTCTGTACCCAATTACTGTGAACATGTAAGATGGCAAAATTATTTTAAACGGCAACTAGGACTGAGTGGCCAAACACTTTTGTCAACACAAACTAAAATTTTACCATGCCTTTAATTTCATAAGTGACTGGTTTTGCTACTGAAAGAAATCAATAAGCAATTTCAAGCCATAAAAAAAGAATGCACCACAGGAGTCATTTGACAAAATCCACATCCAATTCATACTATCAGAAAGAAAAATAAGGTAGTATAAATTCTTATAAGAATTAAGTGGCATTAATAAGCCAAAATCTTAGACACTAAGCAAAAAAGTCAATCATTAAAAAAACTGTTTTAAATACAAAAAGTAAATAAATAATGTGATTAACATTTTGGGTATAGATTACATTCAAATTTCTTTCGGTGTTCCCACCCTGGCACCTAGTGACAAAAAATGTAATGATTGGAGGGAATCACAATTAAAATAATGACCATTCTTGAAAATCTACACTTGGTTGACTGTATAATTATATTAAGTTCTTCATGCGCATCACTGCTACAGTCGTAAAGGTAGGGATATTACTAGGGTAGGTCTCCAAAGTAGTCATGGTTCCTGGGCTAATGAAAAGGAGTAAGGTGGCATGCCTTACAGAATAGCAGAAAAAAACCCTGCATACAGAAATAGACTTCTGCAGTTCAGAAAGAAGGCTGTCACTGCCCATGCTTGCTTCGTGCACCCAACCTGTTGATTAGGTCTAAAAACATTTCATTGTACAGCATCCATTCATGTGAATCAGCTGTGGTTCTGCTTAAATGGTCTGCCATGGAGTTCTGCTCTGTGGATATGTACCTTGGTGTCAGAAGCAGCTTATAATGCAGTGCTTGTTCACAGATCTGTTATGCCTAGCCTGTATGGGTTATCCAAGTGTGATTTGCCTCTGTTTGGTTACGTACTACACAACCGTGCAACATGTATGATTAGCTTCAATGTACCCCAAACCAATACTGTTCTGAACGTGCTCAATGCATAAATGATTGCCAACATTTCCTTACTTCTGTACAGTTTGTTGTCCTGAGGTCCAAGGCATGGCCTCTCCAGGCCTGATTTGACACATGTGTGGTCAGGGTGGGACTGAGAGTTACTTACCTGAACACCATGGCCTCACTCCTTTGGAACTATTGCAGCCAGTAGTCTATTTCCTTCTGACACAGTGTAACACTGGCATGACAACTGTCACAGGTTAAGACCACTGATCCTAAGTGTTCCTCAGAACGACTGCAACTTCTATATGTGCATTCTGGCTAGGTATACCATTTGTACGGTTGAAGCCATGGAGCCTAGAATGCGGAGGGCCTATTTAGCCATTCATTTGGTTTTGTTTGCCATGCTTTGAAAGAAGTCTGTCACAGAGACTTCATATCCTTCAGAGGGAGAAATGCCCTGCCAGTATTCATGCCCCGGAGTTCCACTAAAACACTATTCTCTGGGCACAGCACAGGCAGAATTTTTGCTGATTTAGAGTGAATCCTTTGCTGTTCAGGCACAGCAAAGAGTAGTT
This sequence comes from Protopterus annectens, assembly GCF_019279795.1. Classification (NCBI taxonomy): domain Eukaryota; kingdom Metazoa; phylum Chordata; order Ceratodontiformes; family Protopteridae; genus Protopterus; species Protopterus annectens. The sequence continues at coordinate 225,874,919 of NC_056743.1, forward strand.
TGGATCTGGATGTGGTACCTAAGTATGGGTAAATATGAATATGGTTGACCTTGGTTCTGCAGTGGAACAGGCACTTGGTGAACAACTTGGGTGAAATGTCTAAACTAAAAGGCGAAGAGTTAAAGTGAGTGTGCAGACCACAACACTCCCTGGCATGAACCTCAAGTACTGCCTGTGTCCTATGCAGGTAGGCATCTTTGAGGTCCAAAGCAACAAGGAATGCTTGAAGGCTTAGAAGGGGGAGGAGAGTTTGCATATTGAACATTTGTTTAGCCATGAGAGGTCTAGAATCGGTCTTCAGGGTCGAAACTTTCCTTGAATATAAAAGGGTCAGGCCTTTTGTCTTCTTTTCATTTGGGTATCTCCTCTATGGTCCCTTGAGTTAGTGTCTTTTTTACATATTGGCTTTACTATATTTGTGGTTTGGAGGCAAAACATAGTTTTAACCAATTACACACTTTTTTGAACCTACTGGTGGGAAAGCAAGTGGAGAGTCAGCCCTGTATTTCAGCACATAGCTGGGAGGGGAGATAGGGGGTGGGTGTTTGTGTTTGGGTAAGAGAAAGTGATACTGTAGTCACAACTACTGTCTGTTAGCGGTTAAGCCCTGGGCCCCTCCTCTTTTGCCTCTCTATTTTCCTCCTGCCACTCTCTCTCTATCTCTACTTTTGGCTTGTTTGCCTTTGTCCTGACTCTCGTAGACGAGCCCTCTACTTAGAAGGTTAGTTTCTATTACAATTTGGTAGATGTGGACCAAAATGTTGTTTAATTAATTTCATGAGTTTCTTTTTCTTCTTCTCCAACCTTCTGAAAACATTAAAAGGCATGATGTCTGGACAGCAGCTATCCATCCAGGGAAACACTGAGGATCTGCACAATCGTATCCTCAAACAGGAACTGAATTCTCAGCAAAAAGTATCTCCTGAATGCTGACCTCATTGCAGCACCCCTGAATGTTGTATCCACAGAAATCATACCCTCTTTTCACGACATCTCTCTCAACTGCAATGAAGTCTGACCTTGAAAGAGTATGAAAGACTTTTAGCATCATCCCACACTCCCCCACAACTGTCTGTAAGTTGCCTGTTGACAAGTCCATGGTATTTTAAAAAGTGCATTTGTCAAATTAGTGCCCTAAGGCCAAGGTGACTGGGGCACAAACTGTGATAAATTACCTGTCCTATAATTGTCCCTGTCAGTCATGGGGGAGTACTGTGGCCTTGAGCCAGTCTGTCTTCCTTGGTAGATTTTAGGGACACTGTTTAGGTCTGTAAACAGAATTTTTACATTGAAATTTATGAGCATCATGGATCCAATGAAAACGGGTAGGTCTCTTTGGACTCTTTGGAGTGAGAGGGTTGGGAGTCTGGCTTCAATCATGTACCATCAAAAACATCCAGAATGGCTTCATGAACTGGAAAAATGGCTGGTTTGGCTAGCAAGTCCCAAACGTTCCATAGCTCTTTTTCTGGTAAGATGACTTGCCGCTGGAAATACTCTATCAAAATGGGCACAACATTTCCAAATGACCATTCTTTTCCATGGAGAGTGAATCAGATGTCAGGGTGTCCTTGATGTGTCATTAGACAAGAGACATGTCATCTAAGCCCTATAGTTCCAATAATCATCTCCATCCTCAGAATCAGAAGTCAGAATCCCCTTGAGGGATCATCATCCTTGCATCCTGGAAGGTTGGATTCCTGACACCGAAGCCTGTGTTGGATCAGTCTCCAAGCTTGGCATGAAATGCAAGAATCCCTGAGCCAGCTCAGCTTAATCAGTGTTCCTGGTGTGGTGGTTGGCCACAAGACATCTGGGAGACCAATGAGGATGAACCTGGCTTCCATCTTATTAGCACAAAAGTCATCCTCAACAATCACCACACAAAAATCTCCCTCTCTTCCTTTGCCAACCGATCTAAAGGTGCAGCAGACACATGTTCATCAGATTCTCTATGCACTGGCATTTCTTCAGTGTGGTGACACATGCAGCAAGCTGACAGCATGATGGCCCTCTGAGAGTGCACTGCCATTGGACTTGGCTATATCAGACAGCAGGACTAAGGCTGCTTAACTGCCTCCACTATGCTGATGTCCTCGAGCTCAGGATTCCTTCGGAAATCTTCAGACTCCATAGCTTTCTTAAGCTCCTCCTTGTGCTTCTCCTTTTTCTTTCTGGAGAGGAACTAAAGTGGGTGTCCAATGAGATGGCAGGCTTATCTTCAAAGGACACCAGCCTCCTTTTGCTCAGGTGGGCTTGGATGGTCTTACTTCTTACCCCAACAGTTAAAAAACTAAAATACTGCTGGTGCTAGCATCATGTTCTAACCTTAAGGGTAGTCACACCAATCATAGACATTTTAAAAGAAGATCTGAAGTTTGTAAACACATTTGATATGTTTAACTGTGGTAGTCATACCCTACACCTCTGTATGAATTGACAAGTATGCCTACACAGTTTTCACTTAAAAAAAAGCAGAAAACAAGGGGTACTTACCAGTTCTGTTTTTCAGTCACTGCCTGGACTGTGCAGATTAAAATGAATGCACCTTATTTAATAAACAATGGACTTGGCAAACAATGGACTGCACAGTCCCAAACAAGGAGTAAAAGGAAAAGTAAGTAAGAAATGTACGTTTCTGTAGAAGGGTCTGAATACATGATTAAAGACGTGCATAAAGAAGCACAAGGAACTGGACTTGTGCAAAGAAGCTGACTGTGCTTTGTCCTTTTTAGGAACAACTTTGTTTTTCAGAAGAATTAACCTTCTTTGTACATAACGTTGCTGAAAACTGATGACAAGTGTTTTCCTTCTGTAATGTAAAACCGCTGACAGTTGGAATTTAACTGATAAACATGTTTTGAGGAAGTTATTCTGCCTAATGCCCCAGCAACAGGGAGCCACAGTATGATCCAGTTTAGAAAGATGTGTACAGTTAACTGGCCAGTGTCCAAATCTGCCTAGCAAAAGATATATTATTGTGTTAAACCTTTAGGTTTTGAAACTTGTCCAAAGGTGATTGGTCAGTATTACATTTATCTGTCTTAATAACTGCTGATGCTGCATATTAAAGGTATATAAGTTTGGACATTTTATACTTCAGGGAGACTGTTCCTGAAACTCTGTCTCCCACATGCATGTGTGAAATAGATAAGAACTGCTGCCAAGAGAATGAACTCAGTTATTATCAACCCCAACAGTTGGTGCCGTGACTTGGACTTTCGGACTCTGGGAGCTGTGGCCACAGATTAAGGGGCCCTAAGCAGGTTTTCTGCCATCTCTTTTTGCCTGTGGAACCAGTTCACAACTGCACATTTCTCTATTTTAGTTCCTCTGTTGGCAGATTTTGTAGATGACAATGTGATAATGTAAGTGTTGTTTCACCAGATTTTTGCAAACTGATCTAAGAATGACTGTGGGTTTATCTGTGTGAAGTGTCAGTGAGTTTTTCAGGCAAACTATTTCCATATGAGAGTGGGTATTTATTTCTACATTTTTCGATAGTAGCCAAGACCTCTTGGCAAACTCTCAAAAAATTGGTGCGAGTGTGAGATGTTTTGTTAAAGAGACTGAAAAAGGTACTCCTGCGGGACAAATGTTTAAAAAATATTCGCTTGAAAGTTGTATGTATGTAAGTTTGTGGGAAAAAAATTAAAGAATGATGGTAAATTAGCATTTCCAGAAAGGGGTAGTTTTAATACAAATGTTTTAAATAAACTGCATAAAAAGTTTACAGAAAAGGGTAGAAAAATTCCTTTGGGCTGCTGGCCAGCCTTTAACACCTGGGTCCATGAATCCAAAGAAGAGGAGAGTGAGTCAGTTGTTAGGAGTTTAAAAGATAATAAAGAAAAATTAACCACCCAATTACAATCGGCCACTAAGATAGTCTCTGAACTTCAGGAGCAGACGAATTGCGCTGCTCTTTATCCACTACGAGAATTAAAAAAGCTACAGGTCACTCAGTTAAGCAGGGAGGAGTCGTCTGATGACGACTTTCAATTCCCTCCACTGCCACCTCTGTTACATTTCCTGTCACTACCCTCAGCACCTCCCACAAATCAGTTCCAGCACCCCCCTTCTTACTCACCAGATACAACAATCCCACACCTTTTTACTATCCTACTACTTCCATCGAAAAAACAGAGATGTAAAGATAAATGTAAAGCTCAGATTGCATCAGCCGAGGCATCTCCTGCCTCTGCTACAGATAAATCACGATTCCTTTTCATTAGCCCTGTTAGGTGTGGACATGATTTGAGAATACGGGGACGCAAGCTGCAATGCAGAACTCATATTTTTAGGAATCAGTGAGTACACCAAATGCCTAGGTGATTGACGAGGACACGTATTATGGGCCAGACATGTTTAGTCCAGAAAATAAGCGCTCCTCCTCTCACTCTTTCTCTGAGGAAGATGACCCACAGGACAATGGACCTGGATGTCCTTTATGTCCGCTACATCAGGTCCCAAACCCAGCCTATGGGAATGTAAAAGATGCCAGCCCTACCATGCAGGTGGTCAGGGTATGGTAAGCACTAAATTTTCAGGCAATAGTTCAGTCATTACCTCCCATTAGACAGAATCCCGCTAAGTTTGCTAAAGTATTAGGTCATGTTAAATTACAAAATCCAACTACTGAAGAAATTAGAGCAGTACTAGAATGTGTCCTACCTCCTGACCTGCTAAAGCATGTCTGGGAACATGCAGAGGTTCTGCCTCAGGTACCACAGCATACTGATCAAAATTTTACCGAAATCTGTGATAAAATATTACAGGCCATTACGGTGATGTGTCCACCAGTACCCAATTGGTCCAAAATGAAGGCAGTCATGCAACGAGAGGGAGAAACTATTGATGCTTACCTAAAACGCATGACTGAGGCCTTTGAAACCTACTCCAGTTACCCTGAAGTAACAGACAGTCCCACAGCTAGCGTCTTAGCTGCTTTCGTGGAGGGACTGTTGTCTTCTGTTCGAGTCCAACTGTAAAAGGTCTGTCTAAACTGGCCAGGTTTAGGCTTACACAAGCTAGTCACAAAGGTGCAATATTTGGCTAATATAATAGAGAGAGAAAAATGAGAACAAAAGGAACAACAAGAGCAGGCACACATCCAAGTCTTAACCTCTTTCATGCAACAGCAGCAGCAGCAGACATGCCCTAATCAACGCCCCAGAAATAACAGGGGGAGAAGAAATAATAAACAACAACACCGATTTTCTGCCTCACAGCAGCAAATGTTTCCAGGAAATCAGATATTTCAGCAACAAAACTTACACCCATGTTTTTATTGTGGTCAAACAGATCACTGGGGGAATAAATGTCCTTACCTGCAGCCACTGCCTCAACCTTGGCAGCTGCCTGCTGCACAAAATCCACAGACCTGGCAGCCGTCTACTACTCAGCAGGGCATGCCTCAGCCACCTTTGCAATCTGCTGCCCTCTCCTTTCAGCAATCACAGCCACCTGTAATTACTACTCAATGGCAAGCACTTATTTGGCAAACTAGTCAATAGGACAGCCTAGAACAGGACTTATGGCTATTGCCTCTGCTTCCAGCGTGACAGTCTGGACCATATGTTCCTTTACAAGTGCAGAATTCTTCCATTCCTTTTTTAATAGATACTGGTGCAACACAATCTATGATTACTGCTTCCTCAGCTGTTGCCCTACCCCTTTCCACCAATTCCATAATAGGAATTGGTGTATCAGGTGTGCGGGCCAATTACCCTGTTACGGACCCAGTAAAGTTAAACCTTGGTCCTTTGTCCACCGAACATACTTCCTAGGAACCTCAGCTCCCCTAAACCTGCTAGGAAGGGATTTACTATGTAGGTTTAACTGTACTATTTTCTGTACTCAAGAGGGAGTCTTCTTAAAAGTTCCCGAAAGTCATTTTTTAACAGATGTCCCTGTACCACGAGGATGTCATGGTTCTCATTTTTTGATTCCAAACAAACTACTGTTACCATGGAAGACCATTGTCTTTTAGGTCAACTACCCCTCTCTCTTTGGACTGCTCATAAGGATGTACGCTGCATAGTAGATGCAGAACCTGTTCAAATCACCTTAAAACCAAATGAAAAACTACCAAGAATAAACTAGTATCCCTTGTCCGCTGAAGCTGAAAGGGACATACAGCCTGTAATTCAAGCTCTCTTACAGCAAGGCATAATAGTGTCTGTTACTAGTCCCTGCAATACACCAATATTATCTATCAAAAAAAAGGAAAGGAAACTTACAGGTTCGTGCAGGACCTCAGAGCAGTAAACTCCGTAGTAATACCAGCATTTTCAGTGGTCCCAAACCCTGCAACTATCCTGAGCTCTATACCACCCACGGACACCAGTTTCTCTGTCATATCTAAATCTGCCTTCTTTTCCATCCCGATAGTCAATATCTTTTTGTCTTCACATATCAGGGTCAACAACATACATGGACAAGATTGTCACAGGGCTATGTGTAGTCCCCCACCCTCTTTTCTAGAGAAATTAAATGGCAGTTAAATAAGGTATCTTTTCCTTGCAAGTCTGCTCTAATACAATATGTAGATGACTTGTAACTCACTTCTCCATCACCTGATGCATTCAAAACTTGTAATCTTTTTCTGCTCCAGCATTTAGATGTACTAGGGTCTAAAGTAAATAAAGAAAAACTCCAGCTGTGGAAACCTCAGGTTCAGTATCTCGGACATCTTATCTTGGCAAATTCTAGACAGGTACTTCCTTCTAGAGTGTCAGTTATTCAGTCGGCTCCTCACCCCACAACTTTAAAACAACTTCGCTCTTTTCTCGGCCTTACCGGGTATTGTAGACAGTGGATAGTCAAGTATGCAGAAGCGGTTAAACCACTTTTAGAAACTTTAAAAAAAGATGTCCCTGAGCCCCTCCCTTGGAATGATAACCATGAAAATGCTTTCTGTCAGCTAAAAACACTTCTATCTAACCCTCCAGCCTTGGGATTACCAGACTATTCTAAGGAGTATTATCTTTTTTGTTGTGAAAGAAATCACGTAGCTCTTGGATTATTAGCACAATGGCGAACTAGAAGATTTCATCCAGTCATCTACTACAGTGCCACCCTTGACTCAGTGGCAGCCGCTTTGCCTCCATGTTTACGTGCAGTAGCAGCGGCCGCATGTCTTCATGATATGCTTCATCCTTAACTCTTGGCCACACCACTTTCATGGCCGTACCACAAACAGTAGAGTCTCTTCTCAAATCCAAAGCACAGTATTTGTCTGCTACACATCTTACCAAGTATGAACTAGCATTATTGAATAACCCTTGTCTTAGGGTCGTCTGCTGCCCGTCTTTAAACCCAGCTTCTCTTATCTGAAGAGGGAGGAACCACATGACTGTCTTTCTGCTGTTAATCTTATTCTTTCTCCTAGAAATGATCTACAAGATATGCTACTGGAAAATCCGGATCTGATCCTCTTCGTAGACGGTTCTTGTTTGCGAAGAGAGGATGGCCAGCCGGTAGCTATGTTTTCTGTCTGTATTCACGAAAATGTATTTTTAACTGGAATTCTGTAAGGTCATGTGTCAGTTCAAGCAGCTGTATTGGCTGCATTAACTGAAGCTTGTAAACTGACTAAAGACAAGACTGTTACTATTTTTACTGATTCCAGATATGAGCCTGGTGTTGTGCACAACTTTGGAACTTTATGGAAGCAGAGAGGGTACCTGACATCCTCACGAACTTTGATCAAAAATTATTTTTTGTTCATGAACTGTTAAATGCCTTACTTATGCCTAAGCAGATAGCCATTGTCAAGTGTGCTGCTCATAAGTCGGACTCTTCCCTGGAGGCAAAAGGGAATAATTTAGCTGATTGGGCAGCTAACAGGCTGACAACTGAAACTGAGTCTAACATTGTATTATCTGATTGTTTAACTAATGTGCTTTCATTTCAGAATGCCATGAAAAGGTAAGGTGGATTAGAAATGGCTGCACTCGGTCATTGGACAACCTTTGGCCGACCTGTAGCCCCACGAAGTTTCCTTTACCAATTGGTGTAAACATATTTGCCAGCTCATACAGGTAAAAAAGTTTTGATCAAGCAAATTTTGCCTGACAGGTATGCACCTTACCTTTATGAGGTCGTTCAGCATTTAATTCAAATGTGTTCTGTTTGTCTGACTTTTAATATTTGTAAAGCTATTCCTGTTTCCCCACAGCATATTGCCAAGCCATGGGGACCACTTTGTACGTACAGGGTGGACTTTATAGAGCTCCCACCATGTGCCAGATTTCGTTATGTCTTGGTGATAGCTGATGTCTTCTCTGCGTGGGTTGAAGCTTTTCCTTGTGCTAAAAATGATGCAACAGCAGTTGCAAAAAAGTTGGAGACTGAAGTAATTTCCCAGTTTAGGGTCCCTTGCAAGATACAGTCTGACAAAGGGTCACACTTTACTGCAAAACTTATTGAAGATATTTGTACTATGTTAAATGTTAAACTGTCTTGGCATTGTCCCTATAGGCCACAGGCCTCTGGTATGGTTGAACGGACAAATCAGACTATTAAGTCTAAATAAGCTAAGCTTACAGCTGAAACAGGGCTGAAATAGCCAGAAGCTCTCCCCTTGGTGTTGTTTTCTACTCAGTCTGCAGTTAGTGCCACAAGGAAATTAACTCCCCATGAAATTCTAATGGGCTGTCCTATGCGGCAACCACCTTCCCCACCAGTCAGTATTGACATTACCTTGACTGATGACTCTCTGTTGCCTTATTTCCAAACCCTTGTTTCTCTTTTGCAGTGCTACCACAAGACTGTTGTCTCCTCCTTACAGCTACCTGGATCCAGACGTCACGCATTCCATCCAGCCTGGTGAATGGATCTAAGTCAAGAATTTTTGATGCAAGCATTCATTGCAACTTTGCTGAAAGGGGCCGTTTCTGGTACTTCTTACTACATCATCGGCTATCAGCCTGCAAGGATCAGTGACTCGGATCCATGTATCCCATGTGCAGAAGGCACTGCCGACTGACAATCCTCCACCACTTCCCTTCACTGAGAACGAAGTTATTGAGCCTACTGCCCATTGTACCAGAGGTAAGAAGCCAGCTAACTATGAAGATGACTGATCGACTACCTCTTGTCGATACTGCTGTACCCATCACATCTACCCAGTTTAAACCTTTTGGCGCCCCGTGTTCCGACAAATCAGTAGCATGGACTCCTTTTCCTCAATGACACTGGGTATGTGTCCTCGGTTTTCTTTTTGTTTTCTTATTGTACTACTTTGGTCACTTTTATTTCCTGCTATTGCCATCTGTATTCATTTGCCTGGTGCCAACAACAACATTAATATTACCAAAAGAGCCATTTCTTGGCAACCTACCTTTAACACTTACCAAGCTTTAAAACTGACTTATGCTTTATCTTTAAATGTCACTAACTGTTGGGTGTGCACAGCCACTGCACATACCAGTATTTTATTTACTGCTTCAGCAGTCAACATTTCCATGTACAATCCAATTTTAACCAATTCTTCTGGGGGGTTGGTAGAACACCCAAATAAGACAGTGGCACTATCCCTTGCATTTCATCAGCACGGCATTCTCTGCCTAAAACAAGCAGGTATTTGAAAAGTAGGATAGAGCAAGTGTAATGTTACTATTTTAAGAGCTTGCATGACTCAATGCCACCGGCCTTCTTCATGCCCTGGGGAATTAAACCAGTGGAAGGTTAAACGTAACAATTACTAGCCAACTCTGGACCTATTTTGACTGGTGTTTTTGCTCAAATGTGGACACCACATGGAGCTGGACAAATGATTCATTAGTGGAACAATGGTAGGCTTGTTTTTAGGGCCACTTTCCATGCTTGTGGGTGAAATGTCCTTGTACAGAATTTCTTCAGCTGATGGTTGTGGTGGGAGGCAAAAAGATCTATGTCCGGCCTCCCCCATGATTGTGTTATCTGAAGGAAGATGTCTGGGTGCAGCATCCATTCATGCGGATCCATGATATTTCTGCTTAGGCTGTCCGTCAGTATATTGTCTTTTCCTGGCACAAACTGGGATTGCAGCTCTATATTGATTTTTAGGGAAAGTTCCCAAAGATTCATTGCCAGCCTGCAAAGAGGGTAGGAATGGGTACCTCCTTGCTTGTTTATGTACCACATAACTGTGGTATTGTCTGTTCTTATTAGAAGGTGTCCTTGATGCAGAAAATGTTTGAAGGCCTCTATTGCATGTATCGCCGCCAGCATTTCCTTTTGGTTTATGTGCATGTGCAATTCTTTCTGTGACCATAGTCCTTGAATGCATCTGCCCTCCATGTGTGCTCCCCATCCATAGTCTGAAGCATCCGTTGTAATGGTTTGGCTGATTATTGGTTTGCTGAAGGGCAGACCCCTGTTTGACTGGCTTGCTTGAGCCCACCACAGAAATTCCCTTTGAAGGCATGGGATGAGTGGTATCAAAGCTTCTAGGCTGTGACTGTGCTGACACCATAAGCTCCTTAGGTACCATTGTAGTTTCCTCATATGTAACCTTGCTTGTGGAATTAGAAGAATGCAAGATGCCATGTAACCCAGGGCCTGCAGGATTTTCCTTGTAGTCAGCTGAGTTTGTCTTGTCAGATTTTTGAAGTAATCCGGTAGTTGTCTTTGCTTTTCTTCCGTGAGAAAAGCCATTTGGGTGATTGTATCTAATTTGGCACCCAGAAAAGTTATCCTTTGGGATGGAACAAGTCTTGATTTGTGAATGTTGACTGTATATCCCAGAGCCTGAAGTAGGCGGATGGCATAATTTAAGTGTTTTACCAAAGTTTGTTGGCTGTCCGCTTGTATAAGGCAGTCGTCCAGATATGGGTATATTTGAATCCCCTGAAGTCTGCAGTGTGCGATTACTGATGCCAGGCATTTCGTGAATACTCTGGGCGCAGTAGATAAGCCAAAGGGCAATGCTGAGAATTGATAATGCTCTGAACCTGCAAGAAATCTGAGGTGTCTTCTGCGACTTTGTCTGATAGGGACATGCAGGTATGCCTCCTTGAGGTCTAGAGTTACCAGCCAAGACCCCTTGCCCAGCATGGGAAGGAGTTGCTGGAGGGTCAGCATTTTGAATTTTGGCACAATGAGGTAAGTATTCAGTGCGGATAAGTCGAGAATAGGCCTCCATTGTTTTTCTTTTCTTGGGACAAGAATAGTCTGGAGTAAAATCCTTGGCCTTGTTCTGTGAGAGGAACCTTTTCTATAGCTTTCATTTGCAATAGGTTGGAAATTTGTTTTAAAGCCTCTGCCCTTTGATTCGGTGGCAGGTTTGGCATGCCTTTTCTTTTTGGTAATGTATGAAAATGGAACCTGTATCCTTTGTCTATTATTTGCAGTGTCCATTTGTCCCTTGTAATACTGTGCCAATTTTTTGAGAATAAAGATAGCTTTCCGCCCAAAGGTGCTTCCAATTGAGCCCTGGTTGGTGGGGTCAAGGTAAATTCATTGAGTCTGTCCCTGTGTAGCAGTTGTAGGTCCTGCACTACCTCTCTGGTTAGGAGGCTGCCATTGCCGTCCTCTGTAGGAGCCTCTAGCTTGCCCTCTACCTCTGGCACGCCTGTTCTTTCCTCTCTGAAATCTCTCTGTATCTGGAAAGGACCAATTCTTAGAGGGCCAATTTCTGCTGAATCTTGGTGGTTGGACCTGGAGAAAATCTGTTTGCACAGATTTAGCCTTTTCCTCAAATTTCTTTAAGACCTCCTGAGCAGTGGAACCAAATAACTTTTGCTTTTCCAGTGGTGCATCCAGAAGCTTTGCTTTAACATGATCTGGCAGAGTTTGTTCCTTCAGCCAAGCATGCCTACGTATGACTGCACCTGTCATTGCTGACCTACATGAAGCTTCTAATGCATCATAACCACACTACAAGAAATGGTTGCTAACCTGCTGGGGGTTATGTATCAGATCCTGAAGTGACTTGCGATCTAGGGGTTCAGGTGAAGACAGTTTCTTATGCAATTCATCTAACAAATACTGTTGGTACTGTATCATATGGAATTGACAGTTTAATGCCCTCATAGAAAGAGTGGAAAAAGTATACACTTTTTTACCCCATCTCTCTAAAGCCCTGGACTCCCTTTCAGAGGGGAGTGGGTTTTTAGTAGTGGCAGCTGCAACCCCTTTAGGGCCCTGGGAAATAGTTTCGGGGTCAGCAGAGTGGGCCTTGTAAAGGAAATGATGCGAGTCCGGGACCCTGTAGTACCGGTCTGGCTTGACAGGAGCCGGAGGAAGGGAGTCAGGAGTAATGCTAGACTCAGAGTACACATTATCAATGACATTCAAAACAGGGGGAATAGCCAAAGGTCTATGTTGAGGTAAATGCAAAAAGGTCCTTAATCTCTTCCTGGAATCAGAAAAATCCTGGCCCTGCCATTTGAAATGCTCTCTCATGGAGTGAAGGGTCTCCCCAAAGGACAGCTCTTCAGGAGGGGAGGCAGGGGGAATAGATTCCTCTGCATTAGAATCCTCGTAGGCTGTAAAGGCCTCCTCCTGGTAGTCTGAAAGAACAGAGCCATCTGAGGACTGGGGATCAGTGGGCTCAACCCTGGGCCTTTTGTCTAGAGGAGGTTGAGAGCCCCTGTCCGGGTGTGGCTGAGAGCCCCTAATTAAGGAAATAAGGTCCTCAGCTAAACTTAAAATCTGTGAACCTGTAGTGGATCCCTGAGGAATAGCCTTGAGAGTCAGAGATTTTGGCTGTTTTGCAGCTTTAGCCCTTGTGAATGCCTTTATGGACATGGATGCAGGAGGCCTGGCTGCTCCACGAGCTGGTGTTGTTTTGTCTAGGGCAATGGTGTCGGAAGTTTCCTGAACACCGGTTTCTGAAGGAAATTCTATAACCGACTCAGAAGAGGCCTCCGGGGCCGAGGTTGTCGGTTGTGTGGTTTCGGCGGTCGGAAGCACCAAGGACTCTGTTTCAGCCGAAACCGAGACACTCGCGGTAGGCCTAGGCGTGGTTTCAGCCGAAACCACGGTCCGCGTGTGTCGGTCCTTGTCCTTCCGTTTTTTGGTTAAATGAGAAGTCGGAGTCTCCGACGGCATATTGTAACAAAAACTAGCCCCAAAAAATTCCTCTGCAAACGCCGCCCGACGTCTAAGAGTGCATCGGTTGAAGGAGGCACAGGCTATACAGGCCGAGACGTCGTGGTCTGGGCCTAAGCAGGGGAGGCAGTAAGAATGGAAATCCTTATGAGGTATTTGTTTCCCACAAGTTAAGCAATTATTAACTTTAAGCGTTTGATCTGACATCGGCTGAGGCAAGAAAGAGTCCCCAACGGGGTACTTAGCTTTTGAAGTCTTCGGTAGCTGAAGTTACAGAAGCTGGCCGACCGGCACTTGCGAACTGCTTCTGCTTCGGGCACCACGCGGCAAAAAAGACGGAGGAAGATGGCGTCGGCTGATGCTTTTATACCCCAGGCGCTCTGACGTCGGGGAGAGGGCGACGTCAGCCGACGCCGGACCCAGACTTTGGAATCCAGCCGACCGAAGGGCTGCCTGAGGCAGAACAACCCATATGTAAGGACTACAGATGCATCCTTGAAGGACATCCACTTTTAGAAACTTTAAAAAAAGATGTCCCTGAGCCCCTCCCTTGGAATGATAACCATAAAAATGCTTTCTGTCAGCTAAAAACACGTCTATCTAACCCTCCAGTCTTGGGATTACCAGACTATTCTAAGGAGTATTATCTTTTTTGTTGTGAAAGAAATAACGTAGCTCTTGGATTATTAGCACAATGGCGAACTAGAAGATTTCATCCAGTCACCTACTACAGTGCCACCCTTGACTCGGTGGCAGCCGCTTTGCCTCCATGTTTACGTGCAGTAGCAGCGGCCGCACGTCTTCATGATATGCTTCATCCTTAACTCTTGGCCACAACACTTTCATGGCTGTACCACAAACAGTAGAGTCTCTTCGCAAATCCAAAGCACAGTATTTGTCTGCTACACATCTTACCAAGTATGAACTAGCATTATTGAATAACCCTTGTCTTAGGGTCGTCTGCTGCCCGTCTTTAAACCCAGCTTCTCTTATCTGAAGAGGGAGGAACCACATGACTGTCTTTCTGCTGTTAATCTTATTCTTTCTCCTAGAAATGATCTACAAGATATGCTGCTGGAAAATCCGGATCTGATCCTCTTCGTAGACGGTTCTTGTTTGCGAAGAGAGGATGGCCAGCCGGTAGCTATGTTTTCTGTCTGTATTCATGAAAATGTATTTTTAACTGGAATTCTGTAAGGTCATGTGTCAGTTCAAGCAGCTGTATTGGCTGCATTAACTGAAGCTTGTGAACTGACTAAAGACAAGACTGTTACTATTTTTACTGATTCCAGATATGAGCCTGGTGTTGTGCACAACTTTGGAACTTTATGGAAGCAGAGAGGGTACCTGACATCCTCACGAACTTTGATCAAAAATTATTTTTTGTTCATGAACTGTTAAATGCCTTACTTATGCCTAAGCAGATAGCCATTGTCAAGTGTGCTGCTCATAAGTCGGACTCTTCCTTTGAGGCAAAAGGGAATAATTTAGCTGATTGGGCAGCTAACAGGCTGACAAACTGAAACAGAGTCTAACATTGTATTATCTGATTGTTTAATTAATGTGCTTTCATTTCAGAATGCCATGAAAAGGTAAGGTGGATTAGAAATGGCAGCACTCGGTCATCGGACAACCTTTGACACCACCCCGACGGCCGACCTGTAGCCCCACGAAGTTTCCTTTACCAATTGGTGTAAACATATTTGCCAGCTCATACAGGAAAAAAAGTTTTGATCAAGCAAATTTTGCCTGACAGGTATGCACCTTACCTTTACGAGGTCGTTCAGCATTTAATTCAAATGTGTTCTGTTTGTCTGACTTTCAATATTTGTAAAGCTATTCCTGTTTCCCCACAGCATATTGCCAAGCCATGGGGACCACTTTGTATGTACAGGGTGGACTTTATAGAGCTCCCACCATGTGCCAGATTTTGTTATGTCTTGGTGATAGCTGATGCCTTCTCTGGGTGGGTTGAAGCTTTTCCTTGTGCTAAAAATGATGCAACAACAGTTGCAAAAAAGTTGGAGACTGAAGTAATTTCCCAGTTTAGGGTCCCTTGCAAGATACAGTCTGACAGAGGGTCACACTTTACTGCAAAACTTATTGAAGATATTTGTACTATGTTAAATGTTAAACTGTCTTGGCATTGTCCCTATAGGCCACAGGCCTCTGGTATGGTTGAACGGACAAATCAGACTATTAAGTCTAAATTAGCTAAGCTTACAGCTGAAACAGGGCTGAAATAGCCAGAAGCTCTCCCCCTGGTGTTGTTTTCTACTCAGTCTGCAGTTAGTGCTACAGGGAAATTAACTCCCCATGAAATTCTAATGGGCTGTCCTATGCGGCACCCACCTTCCCCACCAGTCAGTATTGACATTACCTTAACTGATGACTCTCTGTTGCCTTATTTCCAAACCCTTGTTTTTCTTTTGCAGTGCTACCACAAGACTGTTGTCTCCTCCTTACAGCTACCTGGATCCAGATGTCACGCATTCCATCCAGCCTGGTGAATGGATCTAAGTCAAGAATTTTTGATGCAAGCATTCGTTGCAACTTTGCTGAAAGGGGCCGTTTCTGGTACTTCTTAATACATCATCGGCTATCAGCCTGCAAGGATCAGTGACTTGAATCCATGTATCCCATGTGCAGAAGGCACTGCCGACTGACAATCCTCCACCATTTCCCTTCACTGAGAACAAAGTTATTGAGCCTACTGCCCATTGTACCAGAGGTAAGAAGCCAGCTAACTATGAAGATGACTGATCGACTACCTCTTGTCGATACTGCTGTACCCATCACATCTACCCAGTTTAAACCTTTTGGCGCCCCGAGTTCTGACAAATCAGTAGCATAGACTCCTTTTCCTCAATGACACTGGGTATGTGTCCTCTGTTTTGTTTTTGTTTTCTTACTTGTACTACTTTGGTCACTTTTATTTCCTGCTATTGCCATCTGTATTCATTTGCCTGGTGCCAACAACAACATTAATATTACCAAAAGAGCCATTTCTTGGCACCCTACCTTTAACATTTACCAAGCTTTAAAACTGACTTATGCTTTATCTTTAAATGTCACTAACTGTTGGGTGTGCACAGCCACTGCACATACCAGTATTTTATTTACTGCTTCAGCAGTCAACATTTCCATGTACAATCCAATTTTAACCAATTCTTCTGGGGGGTTGGTAGAACACCCAAATAAGACAGTGGCACTATCCCTTGCATTTCATCAGCATGGCATTCTCTGCCTAAAACAAGCAGGTATTTGAAAAGTAGGATGGAGCAAGTGTAATGTTACTATTTTAAGAGCTTGCATTACTCAATGCCACCGGCCTTCTTCATGCCCTGGGGAATTAAACCAGTGGAAGGTTAAACGTAACAATTACTAGCCAACTCTGGACCTATTTTGACTGGTGTTTTTGCTCAAATGTGGACACCACATGGAGCTGGACAAATGATTCATTAGTGGAACAATGGTAGGCTTGTTATTTTTGAAAATAATACCGACAAAAGCAATTATAATCTTACCCAAATGAGAAAAGAACTTGGACTTGATGTGTTTTTTCAGACCATCACTAATAATAATGTTTCTGAAATGCTTCTAAAGTTGTTTTAAGAGAAGGATGTTACTTCATTTGTGGTAGAAAAGCTTACAAATGGTTACTAGAAAATTGGTCAGGTAGCTGTTTTTTAGGTTACTTGGTTCCAGCTATCCAACATACTAATGCCTTGCCAGTCGGAAAAAGTTGAAACGTGCGAGAAGTTAAACCCGCTAGTAATCCAGTAGGAAAGATCAACACATCATGGATATAGCATCACAATTTGGTCCAGGCTGCCTTGAAGGGACTAGCACATATGGACCATACTGCACCAGCCTATGGAGCACCTAAAGCTATCTGGGAACTATGTAAACTGTCAAAACTGTTAGAAGTTCTGACAAATTCAACCTTTGAGACTGTAAATCTGATCAATGTTGAAATGACTGCTATGAGAACTGTAGTACTGAAAAAAAGAATGGCACTTGATTTCGTGCTTTCTTCTAAAGGGGGTATATGCACGCTCATGCACGAGGAGTACTGTACATTTATTCCATTTAATGAGCACACAATAGACAGCCATCTTGAAATCATACAAAAGGTTGCCGAACTGTCACATGCTAAAGAAGCAAACAGTACTCAGTGGGCTTGGCTCACTAACTTGGTTTCTGGATGTTGAGGTGGAAAACTAACATTTTTCATGCGAATAGCGATTATTGCCATAGTATTGTGTGCATTGTTGTTTATATTGAAAGCATTATGTTAACATGCAAAAACTCCTGTAAAGCTACAGCAAGTATTGATGAAGTTGAAAGTATACTATTGACTGTGCAAAATGTTGATGAAGGATATATTGAAATGGATACAAATCCAGATGATGTAATGAAGGACTTTGGGGAGATGTATAAACAGATGCACAAAAAGGGATTTAAGAATGATGCTGACAGCATCAAATGGGGGATTGTAAAGGGAAAATTAAGTAAGAAATGTAGGTTTCTGTAGAAGGGTCTGAGTACGTGATTAAAGACATGTATAAAGAAGCACAAGGAACTGGACACGTGCAAAGAAGCTGACTGTACTTTGTCCTTATTGGGAAGAACTTTGTTTTTCGGAAGTATTAACCTTCTTTGTACATAACATTGCTGAAAACTCATGACAAGTATATTTTCCTTCCTCAATGTACAAACGTTGAGAGTTGGAATTTAACTGATAAACATGTTTTGAGGAAGTTAGATATTCTGCCCAAGACCCCAGCAACAGGGGGGCAGTATAATCCAGTTTAGAAAGATGTGTGCAAAGTAACAGAGATATTATTGGGTTAAAACTTTGGGTTTTGAAACTTGTCCAAAGGTGACTGGTCAGTATTACATTTTTTTTGTCTCAACTTCTGAGGCTGCATATTAAAGGTATATGTTGTGGTGTCTTTCGGCTTTTCCCAGTTAGGGGTCGCCACAGCGGAACTCCGGTCAGCAAATGATTGGCAGTAAATTTTTACGTGCCGAGTTGCCAGCCCTGACGCACAACCTTCAACGAAGGTAAGCCATTCACGCATGTTTCCACACAGAAGACGCTTTAGCTGAGAATCAAACAGGACGTCTTACTGTGAGGCGACAATGCTACCGCAGCACCACCACCGCAGTTATTAAAGGTATATAAGCTTGGAAATTTTATACTTCAGGGAGACTCTGTTCCTGAAACTCTGTCTCCCACATGCAAGTGTGAAATAAAGATTTGAACTGCTGCCAAGATACTGGAGTCTGTTATTATCAACCCTAACTCTACAGTCCCAATAATCATCTCCATCCTCAGAATCAGAAGTCAGAATCCCCTTGAGGGATCATCATCCTTGCATCCTGGAATATTGGATTCCTGACACAGAAGCCTGTGTTGGACCCATCTGCAAGCTTGGCATGAAATACAAGAATCCCTGAGCCAGCTCAGCTTAATCAGTGTTGTTCCTGGTGTGGTGGATGGCCACAAGATATCTGGGAGCCCAGTGTGGATGAACCTGGCTTCCATCTTATTAGCACAAAAGTTGTCCTCAACAATCACCACACAAAATTCTCCCTCTCTCCCTTTGCCAATCGATCTAAAGGTGCAGCAGACACGTGTTCATCAGATTCTCCAGGCACTAGCATTTCTTCAGTGTGGTGAGACATGCAGCAAGCTGACAGCACGATGGCCTCAGAGTGCACTGCCATTGGACTTGGCTATATCAGACAGCAGGACTAAGGCTGCTTAACTGCCTCCACTATGCTGATGTCCTCGAGCTCAGAATTCCTTCAGGAAATCTTCAGACTCCATAGCTTTCATAAGCTTCTCCCTGTTGTTTGTCTTTTCAGCTTTTCCGGGTTAGGGGTCGCCACAGCAGAACTCCGGTCCGCTAATGACTGACAGTAGATTTTTATGGTGCCGAGTTGCCAGCCCGACGCCCAACCTTCAGCGAAGGCACGCCCATTCACACATGTCTTTCGGAGGCCATTTGACCGTGGGGAGGACATGAAGACTCCACACAGAAGGCGCTCCAGCCGAGAATCCAACGGGAGAACCTCTTGCTGTGAGGCAGCAATGCTACCGCTGTACCACCATGGCTTCGTAAGCTTCTCCCTGTGCTTCTCCTTTTTCTTTTTGGAGAGGAAGTAAAGTGGGAGTCCAATGACATGGCAGGCTTATCTTCTTGCTCAGGTGGGCTTGGATGGTCTTACTTCTTACCCCAACAGTTATGAAACTAAAATACTGCTAGTGCTAGCATCATGTTCTAACCTTAAGGGTAGTCACACCAATTATAGACATTTTAAAAGAAGATCTGAAGTTTGTAAACACATTTGATATGTTTAACTGTGGCAGTCATACCCTACACCTCTGTATGAACTGACAAGTACGCCTACACAGTTTTCACTTAAAAGAAAGCAGAAAACAAGGGGTACTTACCAGTTCTGTTTTTCAGTCACTGCCTGGACTGTGCAGATTAATGAATGCACCTTATTTAGCAAACAATGGACTGCACAGTCCCAAACAAAGCATGAAACAACTAAAGATGGTCACTTGTGCATCAACTGAATAACAGGTATGCAAGGTCATCCAAGGTAAAAGGCGATGACTGAGTAGCGATGGATAAGGGGACCCAGCTCTGAAACTCTAGCCAGATGCCAGATAGCTTCCTGCCTCAGAGTTCCCTAAGATTATGACTGCAACACTAATCCACACAAATAACATCAGTGGTTTCTACTCGAAGGCTATAGAGGACAGAACAATATGCATGCTATCTTAACATTAAGTATCATACAGAATCTTATAAATAATGCAAGCAAGTTGAACTATACATAGGAGCTACTCTCCTTGTAGTTCTGGTACTTGTACTTGCACATATACATAACGTGACATTTGCAGTGTTTTGTCAAAGCTATAAACAAATATCATGCTAGTGCAAAATTAACACAAAGAAATGTCACAACAACAGACATAGCAATTTATGTGGAATTTTACAAGCCCTCACACTGATGTCAGAACCATAGCAATCCAATGAGCTAAAGAAATTACACTACTTTCTGAGGTCTTTCTAGCTATATTGTGTAGACGTTGCCATCAACAGGCAAAGTCCATCAACTTTGCTGTCATTTAGGGCTGGCTTTAAGTAAAATGGAGCATTGGGCAAAGTCTCAAAAGTATTTCCCCCTTATGGACTTGTTGGCATACTTTGTTTTAAAAGGGAGAACCAACTTTGTGTGAGCCAAAAGGGAATAATCACAGAGATCTTTGGTAATTCTTTCTGAATCTTCAGAGGTACCTTTGGTATTGGTGGAAAGAGTGGAAACACAAAGAAGCACTCCCATCCAAGGGAAAGAAAATGTATCTGTCTTCCAAGCACGGTTGCAATGATGTCTTAAACAGAATTTTTATAACTGTCTTCTGTTTTGAAAGGAGGCAAACAGAACTATTTGAAGTGTTCCCACATTTGGAACAAATCAAGGCAGGCCTCTGTCCTAATGTTTCCCCTTGGGATGGTCCATCTAGGATCTGTTTACTCTATCTGCATTAGGTTTTGCTCTGATGGGATGTATGAGGCCTGAAGCATCAGAGAATGCTGTAAGGATAGCTCCCAGGCCATCACTGTAAACTGGCAAAGATGGTATGACCTTGTACCCCCCCCCCCCCCGTTTGTTCAGGTACCACATAACTGTAGTCTTGTCTGTGACCAATAAAAGGGGACTTGAAGGCCATAACTGATGAAAAACCTTTAAGGTCTGACCGCTGCTAACATTTCTTTGACATTTATGCGCTTTGTGGGGTCCTAAGGACTCCATTCATTTTGCACTGGAACTCCCCTGGACACTCTTTTGCATGAGTCTGTCTGGACTGATTGAACTGGGGTCTAAATGGGAAGGGTATGTCTGAAATGAGATAGAGCCGATCCCTTCACCATTGTAACTCTCATTTAATAAAATCCAGCACTAGTACCCAAAAGTCCAAGTGAAGCAGGTGGTGGGTCCAACAACTTAAGTACCACTGAATCTTTCTCATGTGGACTCTGGCATCTTGAGGATCACTGATGTCATGTGGCATAAAATTTTGAGAAACTCTGTTGCATAGGCAGCTTCCTGGTGAGAGAAATCCCTGAAATCAATAGTCATCACTTTGTCTTCTGACAGAAAGCCATACTTTTTCTGCGTCCATCATACATCCCAGGAAATCAATTCTTTGTGAGGATGTGAGACAAAACTTTTGTAGGTTCAACTTGAAGTTGGGAACAATTGGAATATGATAATAAGCATCCCTCAGATGTAAATTCATCACAAAACAGTGGTCCAGAAGAAGGGGTAGGACTGCCTGCATGCTAAGCATTCTGAATTAGGGTATTTTCAGAAAGGTATTTAGGTATGACAGATCTAGCACTGGTCTCCACAATAGCTCCTCCTTATGTACAAAAAAGATTCTGGTGTAAAATCATTTTCCTTTTTGTGGTGCAGAAACTGGTTCTATAACCCCTGCTTACAATTGTTTTAAGAATACCAGAGAAAACAGAAGTGTCTTGTCTTACAGGCGTGGGGGGAATTTCCCTGAAGGAATGAAGATTTTCTGTCCACTGCCAACAGTATCCTTACTGCACTATTCCCAGCATCCACTAGTCTGAGATTATCTGTGGCCAGGCTGCTGGGATAAGTGAAAGATTAGGGAGGGGGTGGAATGCCCTGATTCTTGGCTTAGTTAGTCTGTGACAGGGGAATTATCTTTTTTGGGAAAGGATTCCCCTTTTATCTGGTTTGTAAGCATTATCCTCCTGGCATTTCCTTTTGTAACCTAACTCTTATTAGGCTGGGATTTTTTTTTTGTTCTGCCCTTTGAAGTTGGACACCTTGTTAGGGGAGAACCTGGATATAAGAAACATTCTACATACCCCTATGAGTAGATTTACCTCCGTCTTTCCTCTGATTGGTACTGCTGCTGCCAAATTCCTCAAACACAAATTCAGAACTTAAAGAAGCATTCAAAACTTCATTTTTTAAACCTTCAGAAAAATGCTGGTTATGTAACCAAGCATACCGTCTCAATACAACAGAAGTGGCTGCTTTTCTAGAAATAGTATCCATACCTTCCATGACCATCCTTCAAAGCATGATTCAAAACCTAAGTCACACTAGAAACAATCTCATTTATGTCACACAGAAGTTCAGCAGGCAAAGACATTACAAAGCATTGAAACTGTAAGCACAAGGCAAAATAAATTTCCACATGAAGTTCTGGTAATTTAAAATTCTGACAACCAATCTATTAGGCTGAGACGACTTTTCTCCCTGAGATTCTAACCACTTTCCAATTTTATCCCATGGCATACTGTTAAAAAAAGCTAAAGCTCTCTTGCTAGATTTAGCAGCTGGAGAAACTGCAGCTCAGTCAGTTGACAACAGAGCGAAAAGCTGCAAGATCAGAGTGCACCTTGCATTTCTTCACAACTGTTTTTAGGAACTGGTTCACTAGCCAAAGGAGTTTTACATGCAGTTTTATAGGCATCTGCAAAGGCTGGTAAAAGAAGAGGAACAGCCAAATCATTTGGAATCTTATCCTCAGTAAGATCATAAACTCTGCCAGTCTCTGACATAGTTCCAGACTGCTACCAGTCAAATATACCTCTAAACCTAGCTATCATCTTGCTTAGATTTTTGTATCTGTTCACCTTCCGAAGAATCAGACTGGACAGACTCAGAGTCTTGACTACTGTCTGCGGAGTACCCATCAAAATCTGCGAAGCTAGACTAATCCTAGACAAGGTAGTCCCCATAGTCATTCTGAACAGAAGCATAGTCTCTGAGATTAGCTGTCTGCAAAATCCTCTCAGCTAAGAAAACCACATCAACCCTATACATGGTAATAACTTGATTGTCTATCATATGATGAAATCTCTCTCTCTTCTTACTATGAACTACACTAGAAGGCAAAATAGCTGAGGATAGACTACTATATATGGCAAGGGGTCTCTTACCCTGGACCTCTTCTGCACCTAAAGAACCAGGTGCTTGAACAGCCCCAGAGGATATGCCTGACTCCCATACCATATGGATCCACACCAGAAGGTGACAGGGAAAAATGTAAGTGGTCTTGTAGGCCAGCTTAAGGCCACAACAGATTCACAGCCCATAGGCTGAGGCATGTTTTTGTTGACTTTTTTTCTTTTTAGGTACAGCTGGATTTAGTGGCAGTGGCATGTGTGTGTGTGTGTGGGGGGGGGGGGGGGGGGACTATATCAGGATCTATTAAGTAAGGAGGAAAAAATACTAGCATATCTCTCAACCTGGAAATATCAAAAATCTGGGCAAAGGCCCATGAAAAGTATGTACAACTGGCCAAAAATCGGAACACTGACTAACATAAAATTTACATACACAATAAAGTAGCCCCCCACTACAAACGGAATTGTGGGATACCACCATGAACACTGCAGTCACTAAGTAATAGCAGACATTTAAATTTCAGACTTCATATTCCTCAGAAAATACATAATAATACAAAACCTGTTAATATAGCAACTATCTTGAGTTTACAGGAGCAATATTTAAAATCTGTCCCTATTTTTGGGCCTTTGTGCCCCACCATTATTTTTAGCTTTGTCCAGATTTCTTGCTGTGAGAGATTGAGATGTATGCTGGAAGTTCATAAAGGAATTTTGACCATGGCTAGTTTACACCATTCTGGTACATGAATGACGCTTTTGTTATTGGCAAGCTGTGACAATATTTCCTTAATCCACACCAGTAAAATACTCTTCTGGATAGAACAACACTTTCAAACTTGGTCAGTGCAATCTGTATAAACCTAGTCTAGGATACTGGCTCATGCAATTTATTTGCGCATCTAAACTGAAAACTGCACTTCTTATACCTTGTCTCTCAAAAATCACAAGTAACCACACAGTAGTCTAAAGTTAACCTATGTCCAACACCCCTTCACTAATGGAGGAAACGGGTACCTCATTTCCTTTACATCTTCAACGGTTCGGTCGCAATGTTCGCACATTAGAGACCATTTAATGTAAACAAACAACGGAAATTAAAAAAAATGGTAATCCCTCACTCACTGTTCTTTCTAAAGACTAATTTCCTTATGCAATAACCACCACTAGTACAAGTAGCTGCAATCCGACTCCACCACTTTATTCCACCAACAGTATGACACACATTCTCTGTGTCTCTGTGATCTAGTCTAGTTTTCTATTCACCACAAAGAAAATGAGCGCACACACACACACACACACACACACACAAATAATTTCAAAATATACAAACCGCCATTAGAGCTAGCAGCTAACCGGTTTGTCATTTCCCAGCAATCCAAAATACAATATCCCAAAGACAACCATTTCCATGCCGCTCCTTAATGTCTTTTGGGACAATGTTCCCAGCAAAAAAACTTGAGGAGAAAAATACCTCACATATATTATTAAACTTGAAAAACCTCACCCGTAGAAATTCATATTGTCCGAAAAAGACAACCTGATGAACATTACTGTCACAAGCTTCAATGCTTTGCATTTTCACTGGACCACAGTGAATGCTCCATCATGGGCCACAATACCAGTTGCTAATTCAGGGGCCACAGAGTGCCCGGAAGCCGGGAGGTCTCCCAAGTATGCCAGGAATTTTGTCTGGTCTCTATGATTTCATTGCAGCATGGTTAAGTTGTCCCACAGATGGGGTTTGCAAAAGCTTCCAAGCTTTTTCATAGAATGCAGATACTGTGCTGAACCCGGATCAGCAGGGTGGTGAATAACAGTGTAAAACAACAAGCCGACGATTTGCTGCAGTAGTACCCTGACTTGGATTTGCTTCCCATTTTACCAAAACCAAAGAAATACGCTTGCAACAGCTCTTCTGTTACAAGTTAAAAGTTTAATGGATTTGAATGACAACGTTATTCCTCCAGTAATGTACACCTTATTAAAGTATGTGTGTGGTTCTTTTTTTTTTTTTTTCAAGAAAATGATTTCAGGTTTACACATACAAAATGAATCGTAGGAATGAGTAGTGTTCCAGCTTGGTTGGGAGTGAAAAACAAAAATCTGACTGCCTAGTGTGAGATGTTTCAAGTTTAAAGAAGCTCATATACGTCAATCAAATTCCACTTAGTGATGCTCTCCAGAAATTCGGAAAAGTGGTCTAAATACCACTGGCATGAGTCACAGAAAACACAAGTTAAATGAAGAATGATTACAACCAGTTTGATACAATGAAAGAGCAAAATGCATGAAGTTGTTCAAAAGTAATGCAAAACAGAAGCTCTTCACATCAGCACTTGTGCACTATGGTAAATTCTTAATTCAAAGACAACCGCATACCAATTTTCTAGTTAGACAAAACACAATCGGGATTTGGATTCAAGCAAAATACAGTTTTATTTTCTACAAGTGTGGCAACGTTTTTTTTTTTTTAATTTCTACAGTTTAACAAATTACATTTGAACATTTTTAGTACAAATCAAACACCGTTTTACTGGCACACCCCACACTCACAAACAGCAAGAATGAGATGCAAGAACTGCCTGTCAGAGTTGCCCATTCACCCCAACTCTGTGGACCCTAATAACCCATCGAGATTACAAAAATGTAAAATTCTGCATGTACCCACACCTAAAGTGATAAGCTTGGGCAGGAGTTGCGTGATGACGTCAGCCATAGTAAATAAAAATTCTAAAAAAATTGGAAATTGAAGGGGCCACTCGGAAATTTGTGGCACCCCATTATTTTGCCCTCAAAACTGATCAATACAGAGGAATTCGGTATGGTTGCAAGGTATTAGTACAAGCCCTAATACACTGACACTATTATGGGCTGACTATGGGTAGCAATAATGGAAAATATAAACTATGTTCCCCCACAGAAAATAGGGCCAAACTGCCTAAAATATAACACAAACAGTTTAAATTGTGCTAAACCTTGTTCTACAATCTGCAAGTGTAGTAATCAACAATACACACTGTCACAGTACCAAGTAAAATTCACTTATCCAGTGACAAAAATCAAATATATGCTCTTGAATCAAACAGAAACCTTTTTAAGACAGCATGAATAAGCATTTAGAGATTCCTTCATCAGAAATGAAAAAAATCTTGACAGAATGCAAATAAACTAGAGTAAAGTCACCATTCAACAATAAAAACAGTTATAACAGTGCTAAATCAGTAGTGATCATCACATAAATGAAGAAAAACGTGAAAAAATGCAATGTGTTCCTGTCAGAACTTCCAAATGATGAAAATGCACAACTGAAACAAGACGCCTAGTGTTCAACTGACACCCAGAACTTCAGTTTCACAGTATAAGTAAGAGAAAAGTTAAAAAAAAAGCCTCATAACCAACTGAAAACAATATGAACACAGCACAGTACTGAGTTAAAATTCCCAGAGGAATTAGTAGCAGGAATAATAAAATAAAATGTGAACACACACACACACACATATATATATATATATCTATATCTATATCTATATATATATATATATATATATATATATATATATTTTTTTTTTTAATGAAACAAAGAAATAAAAAATATGCAATAACAGAGATGAAAGTACAGATGTGCACACTTATCATAGATGCAGATATTCAAGTGTATCCACTGTTGCAGTCCTGACTTGTGGGATTTCCTGCCTGCAAGTCCTTGGCTGGCCCAACTACTGCAGTAAACATCTCCCTCTTCCTTAGGCTGGCAGACGTCCTATCTGACGTCAGTACACTTGGATATATAAGGAACCAGCCAACCCCATGATATTAGTTTTTTCTTGCCCCCTCCCCCCCTAGAAGATAGGAGCTCCCAAGATGAGCAATAAGCAAGGGCTTCCCTTCAGAGCCAGTGGCAAAGGACACAAAGAGTTGGTTTGATTTTCTGAAAGATTTAGCTTTGTCAACATAATAATGGAGCTGTCTATGCTCATCTAAGGAATAAAGGATACTCTCCCCCTGGTTCGGAGGATTTGGAAAGAAGGTGGGCACATTTGTACTGGTCCATGACCATCTTGGGCATAAAAGATGAGTTAGTCCTGAGGGAAACCCTGCCTGGTGGAATATGAGAAATATTTCCACTGACATGATAGCTTGCATCTCAGAGGCACTTCTAGCTGATGTGATAGCCAGTAAAAGGGCAGTCTTCCGAGTAAAAAAATTTAGGTCAGCAAAAGCTGCCGGTTCAAAGTGGGGTAGGGTAATTTTTTTCTAGAACAAAACTGAGGTTCCATGGAGGTGTGGGTTGCCTCCTGGGAGGGCTGATGTAGATCACTACCCTACCCTACCCTAAGCAATTGTTTCAGCAGGGGGTGTGAAAAGATAAGAGGAAGAACAGAGATGAGGGTTGAAATGGCAGAGGCATATATTTTGAGGGAAGAAGAGGATAGGCCTCTGTCAACCAGGGTAGCCAGGTAATCTAAAATGGCAAAGATATTTGCTGAAATAGGATTGAGGCCTTGCGGCTGGCACTAGGTGCAGAATCTTTTTCACTTGGCCGAGTACAATTTCCTAGTACTAGGCCTTCTGGCCTCTTTGAAAATGTCTTGAACTTGTTTGCTTAGGGCATAATCGAAGGTGGATGCTGGGGGATTATTCAGGCTGAAAGTCTGAGGGTCTGCAGATGGGGATGCAGAAACCTCTCCTTGTCCTGAGTCAGAATTTCTACTCGCTCAGGTTAATTGCCATGGATTTTCATTGGGTAAGCTTAGTAGCAGAGGAAACCAGTGCTGCCTGTGTCAGTCTGGGGCTATCAGAATGACTCTTGGGCCCTCTTCCCCAATTTTTAGGAAGACCCAAGGAAGAAGAGGCAGGGGAATGGAAAAGGTGGGTCTAAAGGAAGGAGAAAGCATCTGCCTTCCAGACTGTGAGCCATTTGCTCCTGGAACAGAATAGTTTTAGTTGAGCATTTTCTTTGGTAGCAAAGAGGTCTGCCTATGGAGTTCCCCATGTCTAGACTATGGTGAGAAACATTTCCTGAAGCAGATGCTATTCATGGGGATCCATCAAGTTCCTGCTGAGGTGAGCTAGGGTGTTTTCAACACCTGGAAGGTATTGCTGCCATGAGGTGTACTCCAGAGAGTGAGCTGTCTCCCACATCTGCATAGCTAGTCGACAGAGGATCAGAGTGAGTGCCTCCTTGTTTGTTTATGTACCACATGACTGGGGTGTTGTCTGTTTTGACTAGCAGGACCTCTGGTTTCCATTCTTCTTTGAAAGCTACTAGCTCCTTTTGAACTGCCATCAGTTCTTTACAGTTTATGTGCTTGTCTCGGACCTGAATTTCCCATTTCCCTTGGGATTGAAGTTGCTGGAAATGAGTCCCTCAGGCTTTCTCTGAAGCATCTGTGGTTAAAGTTGGACTCTGAGGGGTGAACCTGAAGGGGAGACCCAGGTTCTGGGCACAAGCTTGTGCCCACCATGCAAATTCCTTCTTGAGACAAGGACTCAGGTGAATTTCGGTCTCCAGGGATTGAGTGTGCTGGCACACAGATTCTTGAGGTACCACTGGAGTTTCCTCATATGTTGCCTGGCCAGAGGGATCATAATGATACAAGATGCCATGTAGCCTAATGCTCTGAGGATTTTTTTCTGGATGAGAGGCATTGTCTCTGCATAATGTTTTGGAAGAATCCAGAAGAGTCTCCAGGAAAACTATCCTGGTGGATGGATCTGTGCTGAATTTGTGTAGATTTATGGTGAAACTGTGCAGACTATTGGTAAAACCTAATGAGATTAGGAGATTCTGAGTAAAGGCCAGATCCCTGAGGAGCTTTGACAGACTTGTGGCTTGAATAAGGCAGCCATCTATATAAGGATAAATTTGGGCCCCCCTTGAACTGCAGAAGGTAATCACAGGGGCTAAGCACTTTGTGAAAACCCTGGGAGGAGTAGACAAGCCAAAGGGCAGTGTAGCAAACTTAAAGTGACTGGTACCTGCTCTGAAATGTAGAAAGCTTCTGCAAGATTCCTCTATGGGAATGTGCAAGTAAGCAGCCTTTAGATCCAGGGTGACCATTAAGGTCTGAGGAGCTATCATGGGTAGAACTTTCTGAAGAGTCAGCATTATGAATTTTGGTATTAGCAGAGAATGACTGAAGGTGGACAGGTGTAGAATAGGGCACCAAGAGCCTTCCTTTCGGGAACCAGAAATAGCCTGGAGTAGAATCCCTTTCCTTTTTGGTGTTCTGGGACTGGTTCCACTGAGCCCTTGAGCACAGATTGAGAATTTGAGAAACGGCCTCTGCTCTTTGATTTTGTAGAATATCTGTGAAACTTGGGTATCTTAATGGCTCTTTAAAAGTGACCCTGTAACCATTTGAGAATATTCAGAACCCAGATTTAAACTTTGTTGTGGATACTTATTTTGTTTTGGCTTTGTGGTTCTTTGAATATTCTGAACCCAGTTGTATGAAGTGGTGAGGGACCAATTTCTTTGAACAGGGATAGCCTTCCTCTTTGTCTTCCTCCAATTCTTTTTGTGAGAAGGTGGGGGCAAGGGGAGGAGAATGGGAGAGTCATTGCTGCTCTCTGCCAGGACCTTGTGGCCTAGAACTCTCCTGCCTGGCTGTTTCTGAGGACAACTGCCTGGGCCTTTGTGATAAAGACACACACATCTCCAGGCTGGTCAAACCATATGATGCACAGGAGACACTCCACGGACAGTTAGCCGTTGACAAGACCCATATTCAAATCACAGCTAGCTACAGGCTCCAACATTTGACTCAAGATGCCCACTCCACCTATCTGGACCTCTTCATATCTATCAAGATTCAACCCTTTACCCTGATCCTGTGCAACTTTACCTACCCAATCATAGACTGAAAAACTGTGTATAAAATTAAAGAATCAACTTATCCCACTTAATTCTTTCCCTCCCAAATAAATTCCTTCAGCTCCTTATTATCAACCACAATGTCTTCTCTGGCTAACATAAACATGCCTGAACTGTATATAAAATTAAAAGGACTAAAGCATTTTTAGTGCTTAAATCTTACTATCGATATCCATAATGAAGAGCTTCCAGTTACTCATTTTTGTATTACCCTTTGTTGAGTGTCTTCCCACATATCCTTAGCTTTCATAACAGAATCCTTTTTAATCCATACGCATAAATACTTCTTTGCACCATACCTCTATCAATACAGGTAATGCTGAACCAATTAATGTATGGATACATAGTTTTGCTTTATCTTCATTAATTTTATACCCCAGAAAGACCAGAAACATTTCAAAATGTTCCATAACTCAAATATCCTTTCATGGATTTTTATTGTACAAAATAACAGCATCTGCAAATAACGTTTCTTGACTACCATACCAGCTATATCCTTGAATTTGTGAGCCCCTTATTTTCTTTGACAATGGCTCTAAATATAAAGCAAATAAAGGGGAAAAAGGATATCCCTGCTTGGTTCCGCTGTATAAACACAACTTGTCAGAGAAGAACCCTCACAATTCATGCCTCCAACTCTTCATATATATTCCTAATTAACGCTATTATTCTATCAAGGATTGCTAGTGCTACCATTGCCCTGCTTATAAAATCCCAGATGACTATCAAATGCTTTCCCTGCATCAAGACCCAACAGCTATTAATTGTTCAGAAGGTTTCTGTCTAAAATAACTCTCCATAACTTGTAATATTTTCTTTTTCTGTACATCACTGTCATATTTCATTTCTCATCTTTAACTCGTGTATATCTTCATAAGAAATAAATCAAAGCTTTTTTCTCTTGCCTCACCAATCGATCATCCCACTTTCCATTCACTAGCCCATTCATTCACCTACAGCAGGGTGAAAAGTTGGCTGAGATGGTGATCATTTACGGGTTGGCTAGAGATGCATTCTTATCCTACCCTCTTAACCAGTGCATGCGTGGATAGGCTACTCACAGTGCAATGAAATAACAGGACTAGGCAGTCCCTCCTGCTTATGTTATGATGTATCCCAGCAAGCAACTCCACCACCTGCCATAGCAGGCTTTTCTCCCCAGTCTTCCTGCTTACCCTAGAGCTCAGACTCTCCCAAAACTTGGCAGATTCAGATTCTCTAGGAGTATCACCCTACCCTCCATTATTTTTTTCTTCTCCTAATATAATCGGGGGGATACAATGTATTGACCAATCACCTCCCCCATTCCTCAACATTAACTGCCAGGGAGCTTACTCTAAGTTCTGTTACAGTCTACTTTTCTGGCCCCCTCCTTGGGGTGGGCAATTCTTTTCCTGTTTTTCTGCCTCATATCTGACACACTGACTTATGAAAACTGTTACACAATCTCTTTCTCTCTCTTTTTTATCATTCCTCAACAACCTACACCCAGAAGTCACCCTGTCCCACTCCTCTTGTCACTGGCCTACATTTCTATGATAACAGCGATGTCCAGTCTTTCCTACTGCACTACTCTTTGTGCTTTAACCTATCTGTGGATGAAGCTTCCTGTGTCAGGGGGCAAAATAGTGGAGGAAGTGCTAAATGAAGGAGGATTGGAGATTGCCTTATGCCTGTGAGGAAACTAAACAAGCTTTTACTTTGGAACAATCTGTTTTACTTCTGGTTCACAATGGCAGATCTGAAAGTCAGTATACTCTTCCTGGGAAGACAAGTCAGATTAATTCATGGTGGAAGAATAATACGTTTCTGGCTGTGATGTTGGAAAATCAGGTGTTGACATTCTACTATACATGATGGAGTTGAGGCAAGCTAGTCAAGAATGAAATTACTGTCTGATGCATTACGGGTCACAATGTCTAAGGACTGTAATCCTGTAAGATATATTTAACAACAAGACTGAATCATTTTACAGATTCAAGGTTTCATAGATATTCCAAGGTCACCAAGTCCTATGATCATTCACAACTTGTCAGTACCCTCCCTCAGGCCACTCCTCCTTTCTCCAAGAAGGGCACAGCAGTCACCAATGGAGTAAATTTATGAATACCTATCCAGTCTACTAGTTTATGTTTAAAGGAAAACAGTGAATCACGCTGCTTAACATGGGATTTATACTAGAGGTTTCAGAGACTACGTGTCACAAACCTGTCCTCCCCTCTGTGTTTTATGCATCGGCTGGTGAAGATTTAGGCTCCTGGTTCTAGTACTGGTGAAATATTAAACTTGCAGACAATCAGAAAATTCAGGGCAACTGGGTCTCTAATGGAGTGGTAAGCAAGATAGAGATCTGTTCTCCTCAAATGTTTATAAGACTCTAAATAAAAGCATAGAGCTGCCAGCCTCTTTTGGTAACTCAGGGAATTTAGGCCTGTAATAATTTTGGAGAGAAACCTTAGGAATCTATTTCAAGTATTTACTTAAATACATCCCCAAAACAGCACTATACTCAATAACTGTCCTGATTAATGTAGAGTACAAATGAGTGATTACCTTTTTAGAGCATGATGATATATTATGATATTCCTTTGACAATGCTTCTTCTCTTTTCGTATTATCCCATTAGGGGTCACAACAGTGGAACAACTGTCTGCAGAACAATTGGCAGAGGAGTTTTACTGTGTCGAACTACCAGCCCGGTACCCAAACTTCCATAGAAATTACACACATGAACACAATCACACCTAGGACCAATTTAGTGTCCAATCCACCTGCAGCATGTCTTTTGGATGTGTGAGGAAACCAGAGCACACAGAGGAAACCTATGCGACCACAGGGAGGACGTGGAGACTCCACACAGAAGGCAACCCAGCCAAGAATCAAACCAAAGAACCTCTTCCTGTGAGGTGGCAAAGATAAACGCTGCACCACCATGGCCACCTGATATTCCCTTGACAATTAGCTTGGCAAAATAAAAGGATTTCCTGGGAAAGATTCATCTCCCAGTGACTGCCACATCTTTGGAACAGGCTACCAGGTCATGTGAAACAGAGCACCTCTATGACGATGTTCAACAGGAACCTGGACGAGTGGATGGGGCACCGTAAATTATTACTGGGGATAGCACCCACAACCCTCCTGGACATGGGCAGTCATCACTAAATGCAACCTTGGGTATTGACTAGCATTTCCATGGTATTACATTGGAATGAAATGGCTAAGCTGAATATGACCTCTGGGTCAATGGGATCACAGGGGATTACTAGACTATATTGGAGAGAGATATTATCTCAGAGAATTCCCTTTCTCTAGAACAGACTTCCTGTCCATGTGAAACAATGTCCCTCCCTAACCCAATTTAACTGTAAATTAGACCACTGGATGGGAAATCAAAAATTCACCTCTGGTCTGGTTCTCACGTCTTTGATGGACAGAGGCAGTCAGTAAATCACGTTGTAAGCAAAAATCAACTCTATATAAATGTCAAAAACATACAACTTGTTGGTCACATTTGGGCTGCACGGCTAGGCTTATAAAGGCCCTAGTGGTCGTTAACCTAGTACACACCTATGAACATGATTGTCAAAACAGTGGGAGCCATCAACCCAAGACCTATGTCCCTCACTACATTTTCATTTTGTGGTGTGTTATCTATATATACATTTTCAGACAGTGTTAAATCAGCTGCTGTGTTTAAAGCCTTTATTACAAAGAGCAATGTAGTTAGATATTTTAGTGGACATGTGGATGAAATATCAGACAAACTATTTGTGGGGGAGGCATTTCTTTTGTAAGTGTATGCTCTGATGCCTGGAGAGAGTCCGCATACTCCTGTACACAACTGGAAAGTATGACATCTGAAAGGAGTTTAAGGACAAAGACTAATTTGCAGACACTCTTTTCTATTACGATTACAATGACTTTGAAGGGGGGGGGGGGTCTAAGAAAGATTTTGGAATTTGCTTTTGTTTAACAGCTGATGGCATTAAAGTTTGTCTGAAGTCATTATGTGACTTCCTGAAGGATCCCTATCATATTTTTTATACTGAAAGGTTTCTGGATGATGGACAGAAAGAGAAAATCAAGCAAAAATGCAAAGACAGTATGTAAAGCATCTCCCTCACAGTTTAGTTTTGTCTCTGATAAGGAAATTCTCCCCAATGCTATCCAGCCAAAACACTCATAAAACTTAAAGAGCAGTGTTCTGTTAAAAATTACTATACAGACATGAGGTGTGTACACTGCAAAGGTGGAGCTCACAACAGGAAGCACCATAAAAATAATTTATACCATGTGAAAGGAAATTATTTCTGGTATTGTGTAAAAGATGTTTGGGAGCGCTTATGTTCAACCTATACAGGAAAAGTAAAAGAAAAGGCAGAAAAGAGGGCAGCACCAGAACAGACTCGACATGAATACTAAAAGTGTTTCTAGGTCATATGATGATATAATTTCTGTGCTGCAGTGGAAATCACCAAATGTAGGAGCAGCATGCAGGAGACAAATGGAGGATGCAGATGGAGGTCCACTTAGTCCTGTTGGAAATAAGTGAACTAATTTACAATAAAATGTTGAAAGTAAAGAGGAAAAAAAGAATAGCTCAGTTGGGTAAACAAAAATGACAGTGAGGCAAGTGGAAATAAAGAAGCAGCTCTAACAGTGAAGAAAAACTAATACATAAAAATTGTGTCAATGAATCTGAAAAGTGTTAAATCTGTAAAGTATTTTAAGAAGAAAGCATTTAGAATTACCACTAAAGTCAAAACAAGATGACTTTTTATTATTTACAAGGATCCAGGGCATTTTTAAAAAGGCCTGCAGAAGAGTAAAGTTTTAGAAGCTGTGGAAGAGGTATTTGTTTTAGAGTACTGAAAGGTCTGAAGAACTAGTGTTTGCATGAAATAATAAGATTAACTCCTGGTATTAATCAAGAGTTATATTTTGCTAAGAGACTAATTTGTTCAAAAGATTCTCAGTATAAGTAGCATCAAGGTGTTTTTCCATGCTTTTATGAATTACATGTTATGCTATTGTATGTGGTGTATAAAGTGCCAATCTGCATCCTCATTATATCTGCAAAAATTTTCAGGCACAAAAAAACCTTCATATTAGTCATTGACACTAAATTCATCTTGTTTTGACTTTAGTGGTAATTCTAAATACTTTATTCTTAAAATAATTAACAGATTTAACACTTTTCAAATTAATTGACACAATTTGTATCTATTAGTTTTCCTTCACTGTTAGAGCTGCTTCTTTATTTCCACTTGCCTCACTGACAATATCCCAGGCTGCGTTCTACACTAACTACAGAATGAACTGGCACCCTACCCAAGTACCATGTTCAATCATAGCCTCACCTCAGGCTTTGGGCCCACTGAATGGCGCACTGCGACAGTTATCCCACTCCACAAAGGGGGAGCCACGACGGACCCGGGGAACTACCACCCCATTAGCCTGACGAGCCTGGTCTGCAAGGCCATGGAACGTATCATCATGGAACTCATAAACAAAGACAGTGGTAATCACCAAACTCTGGACCCTACACAGTTCGGGTTTGAAAAAGGAAGATCACGTCTCCTAAACCTGATTGACTTCTTTGAAGCAGTCACCAAAGCCATAGATGAGGTTATGGTGGTTCACACAGCTTATCTAGATCTCTCCAAGGCTTTCGACACCACCCCCCACTCTGGAATTATAGATAAGCTCACTAAACTAGGTATAAATCCCTATGTCACAAGATGGGCTGCCAGCTGGCTCATGGACAGAACCTACACTGTGAAAGTAGCAGACTCTAAATCCAACTTCAGACCAGTGACAAGTGGAGTACCACAGGGTTCAGTCCTGGGTCCTCTCCTGTTTGGTATCTACTTCTCTGAAGTACAGGCTAACACAGAAGGTCTTTGGCTAACAAAGTTTGCAGATGACTGTAAACTAGAAGCCATAATCGAAACTCCTAATGATGTGGACATACTACAAAAGGGCTTCACTGAGACAGATGCCTGATGTCAAAGCCATGGCCTGAAGCTCAATGACAAAAAGTGTATTGTCATCCCCTTTGGTAAAACACTCTGCACCCATGAACTACCACATAAGTGGTAGTCTACTTAACGCCGAAAGTGTGATAAGAGACCTTGGGACACAGGTGGACAGTAATCTCTCCTTTGATAATAACATCGCTACAGTGGTCAGGAAATCCTTCTACATGGCTCACCTCATCACAAAAGGTTTCCAGTACAGAAAAAAAAAGGTCATTGTTCCACTCATTATTCCCATTGTAGAGTACAATGCCCCTTTTGGTATGTACCTCACAAGACATCTACAACAACTGGAAAGGCCACAGAAGTACCTCACAAAGAGGATTACTAGCCTCAAACAGATGCCCTACGCAGACAGTCTCAAAAAACTCTAACTTTACTCTGTCGCATATCGCCTACTCAGAGGTGATCTCTGCCTAACATACATCAATGTCAAACCCTGAGTTGTTGGACATGCTCCACTTAAAGAAATCCCAATCCCTCCGAGCTACACGCTCTAGGGACCTAAACCTTGTCACCACAATAAACAGAACATGCTGGAGGGATAGATTCCTGTTCCACAGATTTCCCATACTCTGGAACAGACTACCTATATATGTCAAACAGATCTCCTTATTAGCACTCTTCAAGAAAAATCTTGATGATTGGATGGGAAATAGGAAATTCACACCAGGGATCACCTCTGTGGCTCTGCTCGACAGAGGCACAGGAAAATAATTTTCTTGGGTGGCGAAAGCCAGGGTACCTTTTTGGCTAGGCTTATATAGGCCCTAGCGCTAATAGCCTAGTACCTACCTATGAACCTATTTCCCCCATGCTGATAACACTGAGGTTTAACACTGACTTTTAACCTCAGTGATATCAATTAAGGGCTAAAAGTGAGAGGCATCCACAGGCTTTAATGGACACAAGTTGTGCATGCACAGAGAAGCATCCATTAAAGTCTATGAACAGCCACTTTATATGTCACGCAGGAAGCGCTAAATTTATTTGGGCTATGGTTTTAATAAAATGTTCACAAAACCTTTTTTTTTTTTTTAAATGGCCCAAATAAACAAAGATATACTTGTGCAAACTGCATCACAGCATTTAACTTGACAGATGCTGCAATGCAGTTCTACACCACAACAGAACACTTTAAGATAATAAGCCTTTTCCGTTTGTCAGGTAAACAGTGCATGGGTTTGGTGACAAACTTGTTCTACTGGGGAGTAAATGTAAAGCTTTTAGAGCTGGTATGCAGTAGTGAGAAAAATTGTCAAAAATCCTGGATTAAAATCCATTTCTGGTCATAGCGATAATTTTCCAGTGGGAGAAATAGTTCAAAAATCTAACACGAGTTTATATCAGAGAATGGAAAAAGTAAAAAAAAAATCAGTAATTTTACAGCTTTAGTCACCATAAAACAGTGTATGCAAGTGTGGTGTGGGGTGAGTTGTCTGTGAAAAGGAATGTGGAAATTCAAAGACTCATCTACAAATGACACCCCCCCCGAAAAAAAAAAGTGCTTATCTAGTTTTTATCAAAAAAATTGACTTGTAAGACTGCAACTATGAACGGTGAAGAGACCTGAAGCAAAATTTTAGAGTACTACTGCAGAAATGAATGAGTATGATCGAAAAGGAAAATAGGGTACTGGAAATGTATTCTACTCCCCTTCTTCCAGTACCTTCGTCCACCTCCGTAAGAAATCTAACATTTCATTAATTCTGTGACCCTCTCTGCTCTTCCCTTCTCTAAACTCATCCTACAGCATCTGAAAAATCAATCAGTTTAAACACTGTACTACTATAATAACATCTCTTCCTTCTCTATCAATCAGTTTAAACACTGTACTACTATAATAACATCTGCAAGGGCTTTGCATCTACTGTTAACACAATTGTTGAAAACACAAAACAGAGTGGCTGAAACATATTTTTATATGAAAATGTGATGCAGAGATACCGCTGCTATAAAATGGCATTATTTGTGGTATTTGAATGGTGGTGGCTGGGGCTATACAAAGGCATATATCAAAAGGAAGAAAGCCAAATTGTAAATAGAAAACTATCAGATTATCAAGTTTGTTTGTTATCTACTGAATAAGGTTCTGAAGTTTGAGGAAAAAGCTACATTTTGATGAATGGGAAAAATGTATGGGAATGAACTGGTTATTTTATCATGTTAGGAAAGGGTTGTGTTGTTTTTTTTTTAATAATTTATATTTTTACAGCAGGGTGCCGTGTCAACTGTTGCCATCTCTCATGATTCATTGCCACTCTCCTACTTTCTTTGACAGTCATTCCAGACGTTGCAGGTCTTCTTTCAAACACCCTCTCCATCACCTTGCAGCAAGCCCTCGTTTCCTCTTACCCTCTTGTCTGTCCCAAATCATCTTCACCAAATTGTCTTCTGATTTTCTGCACATGTGCCAAACCAACATAATATGTTCTCTCTAATCTTCTCTGCAACTGGAGCTGCCTGGGCTTCTGCTCTGACATTTTCATTTCTTCATCCGTCCCACAAGTGCACCCTACTACCCATCTCAGGGACTTCATCTCCATCACCTATACCTTCCTCAAATGCTCCGCCTTCACTGCCAAAGTTTATGTACCATACAATAGTGCCAACACCACTGTTTTGTACACCTTACCTTTTACTTCTTTGGCATTTTCATGTCAAAAACTACCCCAGACACCCAGTGCCATTTGGTTGCATCCCCTCTGACTCTAGATTTGACCGCCTCATACAGACTTCCCTTGTCATCAACCACCCCTCCCAGATACTTGAAGCTGTTAACTTGTTCTACGATTTTCACTTCTATCTCAGTTCTCATGCTCTTCTGATTTCCACCATTTGCTGCCTATCCCATTTACTTTCAGTTTTGCATTTCATTCCACTATCCTTGTTCAGTGTCTGCCTGCAATGCCAGATAATATGCATACAACAGTTTTGTTGAATATACTATCTGGCCTACCTGCTTATGTAGTCCATCACCAGCATAAACAGCAATGGACTTACAGCTGAACCCTAAAGTACTCCCACTGGAAATCTCTCAAAGTGTCCAAACACTGTTCGTACTTATGTCAATGGGTCCTTCTGCACAGCCTGCATGAATTCAACCAATGTTTCTGGGACTTTGAACCATCGCAGAGCTGCCTAAATCAGCTTTCTTGGGGCTTTGCATAACTTTCTTCAAGTCTAAGAATGCCCAGTTGGACTTTCTACTTATCTCTAGCATCTTCTCAACTATCTTTCTCATTGCAAACACTGCCAGTTGTGCTGAATCCTGAACTGATTCTGAACTGCTACCCCCCTATCTTACCTTCTATTACTCTTTGTATTCGTTTATCAATTACACTCTCCAGTACTTTCATGCAGTGTGATGAGTTTGAAATCTCTATACTGCACACAGTTGTGAAGGCCCCTTTGTTCTTATATACTGGTACTAGTGTGGTTATTCACCAGTTACCTGGGATATGCCTTTGTCTCCATACTGCTATGAGCACCCTCATGAGTATTTCCTCCCCTAATGCATGTGCACTCATCTCAGTCTGTTACTTTTTCTGACTTAATTTTGCTTAGTGCTATTCTTAATTCTTATGTGGTGGACTCCTCCTCCTCTTTCATCGTAGGCTGTTTCTGGGCAGTACAGTTTCCATATGGTTTTCCTTCATTCAGAAGCTGTGATAGAAGTACTCCTTCCATCTGCCTTTGATTTGAACTGGTTAGCAGGTTGTTGTTGAAGTTCCTTATTAAGAGTGCCTGATGACTGTTTTCTTTATCTTTCTGTCTTTGCCTTGCAGATTGAAAGAGTTCCTTTGTGCCATCCTAAGAGCTGGTAAAATGACTCTGATGCTTTGTTTGGTTGCTTTGTTCTTCACTACTGTAACAGCTCTCTCAGCTTCTCTGTTAGTCAACCAGTATTTCTTCTTAGCCTGGTCTGTCTTTTCTATCTCCCACTTTTTCATGCACTCTTTCTTTCTTTCTTTTGAGGACTTCCTGGACTTTTACATTCCACCAGCAACTTTCCTCATGCGCCTTATTTCCATAACTAGCTCAGCCGCATACTGCTCTACGGTCCTCACACATGATGTTCTAAGGTGCTGCTATTCTTCTTCTTCACACTGCCTGTTTCCTCCTCTCCTTCAGGCACTACAGTCTTGAGTATTTCCTTGTAGTCTTGTGATTTCTCTCTAATCAAATTCCATGTCTTCAGCCTAGTCTTTCCAAGCTTTCATCTCAGGTTAAAGGTAAGATTACTGTAAAGCATCTTTCTAATCCAGCAATTAACAATCATGTCCATTCTGTTTGAAGATGGAAACCCTCTCTATGGAAAAAAAAGCCTCTCTTTCAGGTCTTTCACCATCCTCTAACACTCAACAGTCAAGTCCTACACCCTCGTCCACTACTATTGGCAGTTACTATGCCCTCTAATTCTTTCTTTCTATACTGTAATGACTGGTGACATAGGTACAACTTCTGAGAATGCTTCCTGCAAACCCTCTTTCAGGACATCTCTGCCACCATCTTAGCTTAACTTGCTACAACCTTAGCTATTGCCTCTGAAAAATCTTTAGTGTCTGTGCATACTTACAATGTTTCCACCCTCCCCTTGACCACCTTCGTCACTTCCTCCTGCAAGTTACTTAGATCCAAGACTACTTTCACAGCAACACAATGTCACAATTCTCCCTTACCAAGACTTTAATTCCCTTGGTAACTAATTCTTCAATCAAAGCCATCTTCCTTGTCCCCATACTGACATGACCATCCATACTTTTCGTCTTGACTTTTCTATCTGCTTGTCTGAGATGATGGCATACAGATACCTAGGACACACTCCACTTTACACCTCTGAGTACATAAAGTTTTATCGTTTTTTGGTCTGGGCATTCTTCATTGTGCTCCATCATCTTCAAAATAATTGCAGCTGTTACGCTGTGATTTGTTTAATATGTCGCTATCTTTTTTTTTTTTTTTTGGCAACCCAGGCTTTTTGCCCTAAAAACCTGTGTGTGGCCCTGACTAACACAACTTCCATGGTTCCTTCAGCTTCTGTGCAGTTTTCAATCTCCAGTTTCCAACTTTTCCAAAGCCTTCAGTTTTCTGAGTGTTTTTTTTCTTTTCTATTTTTTTTAAACCTAGTTTTTTTTATGTGTAGGAAGGCTGGATGTTACATTATTCTAACTTGGAGCTTCATGAGCACTTAACCTTAGTAACTCTTTAGTCTGTACCCATTATTTTACAATAGGGACTATACTGGGACTGTAACGACTGTGACTATTTCACAATTACTCAACACTGCGAGAGTGCTTCATATTGTTTATGACTTTCTTTTGGCAGTCTGGGAACACTGTTTATTCCAGATCTTTTCACCAGCTGTGGCTCGTCTACAACTGAGGTTGTTCTGATTTGGCAAAGCTGCTTATTACGCTTGACTATTATTCCACATTTTAGTGTTTCTAATTAAGAAATACTTTATGAGACTGCTACTAGATTTTTTTCAGGTGTCATGAATTATCTGTTTAACAGTTATTACAACTGTGGAAATGTATTGTTTATTTGCAAGTCAATAAGCATATATCCATCCAGCCATAACCCCCTTTCCCCATTTTTGTACAGTGGGTTAGAATCAATTCAACAGTGACAATCATCATCTAGAGCCAATGCCCAGTCCACCTAGTAGCCAGCAATACCATGGTTGTTTTTCCATACCCCCCACACTCACACGTACGGCTAATTTAGAGTGTCCAATCCACCTACTGCATATCTTTGGAATAAGGTAGGAAACCACAGCATTCAAAGAAAACCCAAGCGAATACAGGGAGGACTTGTAGAGTCTGCACATAAGACACCCCAGCAGAGAACTGAACCAGAAAACCCTTTGCTGTGAGGCAATAATGCCAACTGCTGCACGACTGAGTCGACCTAAGAATATAAACATATGCTTTTCTTACTGTTTTGTCTGTTTCCTGGAGAGAACTGTTATTTATCTTGTGCATATTTGAAAAGAACATTCAGAGTTTATTTGTTCTAAATAATGATCATTATCCACACAGGTTATATATTTACAATACTCTTCCATTTATGATTTGTACTAATGTATATATTGGTGCTTGGGTAATAGCAAATTAAACTAAGAATGAAGCTGAAGCTTTCTGGCACCCTGACTGTAAAAATGAACCAGAACTGCCAGAAGCACAGGCATCGACTGCCCTTGTGCTTTTAGGCTGGGTTACTTCTGCCATAAATAAACTACTAGACATACGACTTCCTAAATTCAGAACTTAAACAGTAAATAAGGCTTGCCCAGCATAACGTTTTAAAAGCAGACCACCTGGTACTAAAAACGCTGCGTTTTTTAATAATACAGCTATGTACTATATATAACATTCCCAAACCTTTACAACATACTAACTAAAGATGATCATAATACCCAAAATAAATTACTCTGTTGCTCAGAGTGGCATTTTAACTAATACACTTAATGAGTCAGAATAAAGAGAGATGACTCATAACAGTTCTCCTGCCTAAGCTTGTTAAAACAGGCTCCTCAGTGGGCTTGAAACTCATAATTTTCATTTGTGGTAAACCAAGTGTAATTAAAACCCGTACAACAATGCTGAAAATATGAATAGTAATAAGCTGGCAAGCATAAGTGAAATACCAACATGGCATGGAGTGTAAGACCACTTTGGTTGGCAGAATGGGGGCTGTTTACAACAAACTGAAAACAGTCTAAAATTTATACATAAGTACACATTGACACTTGCACACAAACAGGAATACAACACTCAACAAGTCATGAATATGTACACAGGCCATTCAACATACTGCAGCAATGAGAGTAATTTACAATGTTCTGCAAAACTGTAATCTCTGAGGGTACAGTCTAGGGC
The DNA here is from genome assembly GCF_019279795.1 of Protopterus annectens. Taxonomy (NCBI): domain Eukaryota; kingdom Metazoa; phylum Chordata; order Ceratodontiformes; family Protopteridae; genus Protopterus; species Protopterus annectens. The sequence continues at coordinate 225,917,739 of NC_056743.1, forward strand.
CCAAGTCCTTAAAGGAAAATCTTCAGCTAATCTTCATGGATGTCAATGGAAGGTTTAGACTGAGCATTTACATTTGGTACTCTGTACATTTCTTCAGTCAATGACTGGCTTGGGAGGTAACACGAAGGTTGTGACAGATACTGTGTTACATGGGGACAGTTTGGTGATATAGAACAAAGGGGGTATGTGCTTTACATCTATTATCACATACAGACACACACATATATAGACAGATTACACACACAGATACATACACCCCTATACACACACAAATGTCATGAAATATCTAATGCACACAAGACTGAGCCTCAAATGATAAGAAAAAAAGTCTAAATGCACAAAACACTGAATTCTGCTAATACTGAACAAGTCTTTCTAATGAAAAAGCCCTATATAATAAACCACACTTTTAATAAAAAACAGATCAAGCCTCATCTTGAATAGAGGTACTGTTATGGAAAGTGATTTTAATAATGTAATGTGTAGGGTAAGAGCCAGGGCAGAGTTAGGGTAAGTACACATGACTAAAGTGATACAGGGGGTGAAACTAAAAGTAGTATCCCTACAGAAGACAAAAAGATGCAGACTCTCCACACCACCAAACATGCACAACAGTAAACCTAACCCTTACTCTAACCCTAACCCCTGAACAGTCGCACACATATACACAAACTAAGTGCTAAAATCTTTTTAGTCATTAATTTTCCCGCACTCCTGCTTACCTATATTATATAAAACTGATTCAGCCACACTATATCCATACTAATGGGCATTCAATCATTTGTGCATTGCCTCTTTCACATTCTTACAAAATTACGAGCAATGAGTTTTAGATGGCTTGAAGGGCAACTGTGCCTTGTTACACAGTTGGAAATCATAGTATGGTGTTGAATACAGCTTTGTACTTTCACCCTGTTTTGTGATCCCAGGGATAGTAAATTTAACACTTGAGTCTGGGGGAAATGTCCTCTGAAAAATATATATTTTCTTTTTTTTTTTTTTTACTACAGGTGAGTCACCATATAAATGTGCACTATGTGTACGTGTATTTGTGTAAAAAAATGTATATTTATAAATAGATACCCAAACACATACACACAGACATGCACCTCTGGTGGTCATTTCAGTACTGTCGCCTTGCCAGTGCTTTGATATGCAAATGCCGAGGGAAATAAATGAGATAAAGCTCTCATAATAGATAGGGAATGAGCAAGACATAAGGCTCTTCTCCTGTTGAGGTAGGACAATAGGCCAGGCTCTCTTCCTTTCTCTTCTGGAATGAATGGGCCAATATAGTACTGGAAAGGGTACCATCCAGCAGATCATGTGAGGGACAGGAGAAAAAATAAGTAAACACACACTTGGAAATCTGCATGACAAAAGAGCTTCCATCATGGAATTAGATGACATGAAGGGTTTTCAATCTGTGCTCACAAAATTCAGACTCACCTCCATTGTATGTAAACTATTCATTATTTAAAATAAATTCATTACTTAGATGCAATTACGGCAATGGATATCTTGAGTTTTAAATTAAATGAATAAACACTGTGCCACAAAGACCACTCTTAAATAGCAGCAACAGTCTATTCCCTAGGCATAGTTTTTTCCCAAGTATTGTATCGGGTGCTCAGAATATTATAGCAATAACGTAAATTACCCACGGTTGGCGTGGTTTGGTCCAACCGTGTAAATTTAGCATTACCCACACCCAGAAGTATGACATTATTTAAGAAAAGAAACTATTCCTTTTCTTAAATAATGGCATAGTATAATGCCTGTTTACTGCCCTTCCGCAGATGTCTGGCATCCGGCAGTTCTGATGTACTGCATGCCTGGTACATCAGAGTTGTGAGAGAAAGCAAGATCTCCGTTGCTTTGCTATGTTAAATGAGTTTAACATAGCGAGACAGTTTAAAATAAGCAACAGAGATGTCCGTTGCTTATTTTAAATATGTTAAACTCATTTATAGCTTAAAAACAAAAAAAAGCAACGGAGATCTTCTTTCTCGCTATGTTAAATGGGTTTAACATAGCGAGACTTTAAAATAAGCAACGGAGATCTCCGTTGCTTATTTTATGTTAAACCCATTTAACATAGCGAAAAGCAGTTATACTAATGGAAAAGTCCGCCGACGGACCTTTTCCATTAGTATAACTCGATTAACGGCACGCTGGCCAATCAGCGATCATGGTATAATACACAATCATGCACAGTTAAACACAGATGATGCAAAAACAGCAGCATGCTATTTGTCAGTAGTGATATCATGTTGAAATGTCATGGCTTGAAAAATACACTATCAATACAGGTACAATCCAAAAATCAAAGCAGAATTAAAGGGTTTAAAAAAAGCTAAGTGTTGATGTAGATGTTATGAATGTAAGTTATCCATCTGAATGTAGTCATTCCAACAGTGCATTGTGTTTGATAATTTTCATGCTGGTTTTTGTCAATGCAATGTAGCCTGTGATTCTATTTCACTTGCAGATGCGACCAGTGGCAAGGAGAGAGCCTTCATTCCCAAAACATTCTCAGGCATACAAAGCTTCATAATGGCTGTATGCGCAAGTGTCCAGCTACACCAAAAGAAGCAGCAGTTCAGCTTATGCACCATCAGTACTACAGATTAGGGGATGTGAAGGGCAGGTGTCACCCTGCACTTTAAATGAAAAAAAAATGTTTGCAGTATGAGTGCTCATAATGTCAAAATGCTGACTACACAAGATTGGAAAAACAGTTAGAACATTCACGTAACCAAACCAAAAAAAAAGATCACCAAGAAAACAATTTCATTGTGCAATCTCTAAACCAAAATTCTTCGGTTACATTTAGATGGCACAGTGCAAAGCCCTTGTACCACCTTAGTAATGTGTGCTAGCCCTAACCCTGCCACCTGCGTCTAACCCTACACCCTACCTTAGGAAAACTCTTTCTGTAAAACTACCATTACTTAACTCAGCTCAGATACTCACTAAATACAAATACAGGCACACACAATACTAAATCTATCCCCTCACCTAACCTCACTTCAAAACTAATCTGCAGCCATTCAGATGCATACTAAATCAACCCATTTACTTAGCCCTTATTCTAATCCTAACCCGCAAACCCACAAAGACAAACTTAGACTTCTAATATAAACCTTCTTACCTCTTTCAGCAAAATGGAGAACTAGCAAAACAATCTTTTGGTAAAACAGTTAGGAAACACATCCCTGCATTTCACTTTATAAAGAAATGAATGCTCAATAAAGTATATGGACCTACACAGGCATACACGTGCACGCACGCACGCACGCACGCACACACACACACACACACACACACACACACACACACACACACACACGCCATAAATGGCAGAGGTACAACCAGGTGCCTAGTCCACTACATATGAGCCAGCAACTGAGCAAACGAGTAATCTGGATGTCTCTCCAGAAATATAAACTCTCTACTTTCTAGCACTCAGGTAACTGATAAGGGTCAGTATCCTGGCAAAACAAATGGTGGTCAGGGAAGAATTACCCAAAGGACTGCTCATAATATTGCTGTGGCTACCCTTTCAAGATATAAAGTTATAATAAATTGCAGGTGGAGCTTCAATCAGTAGTGCACATGTCATTCTGACAGGCTAGCTCCTCTGTCTTCATCTAACTTTCATATTACTAATAACAAGAAAACTGATCTCAGTAATAAATCTTTTTACATCAATAAATCACTGGAATATCGTTTCCTTTGGGTGTTGGTACTACCCAAGTCTCCCTTTCTCAGGTTCTTTACCTATTTTTTTCAGTAGTGATCAGTCAACAATAATTTGTCAAATGCTGCAATTAAAAATTGCAGTCAGCTGCAGGTGCCAAGTACAGCAAACCAGCACTAAGTTGCACACATGCATGTGCAGATATAATTCAGCATTTCACTCAGTTAAATACTAGCTGCAAGCAAGCATGGAAGATTTTTTTTTGTGCATTTTGCAAGTTTAGAGAAAATTTTAGGTGATTGTGTTGTGATAGAAATGTTTATCCAGGCAACTGCATGCATACTGCAAAAGGTAACTGGGGACTGGTTGCTACAGCTCTGTCCACTGCTCCTTTAAGATAGGGAGGGTTAACTACATTAACAACTTGGCAGCCGCTGCTCTCTGTGAAACCATGGGCTTATTGCACAGCAGAAAAGGTACTACCACATAAAAGTACAAAGTCTGCAAAAAAGTGAGAAATACAGACAAGATGTAGGTTCTGTATTATGAATGAGTTAAAAACTGCATATCTTGATGCTGGTTATGATATACTCATGGCTGAAGGTTTCTATAATGAAAGGCACACTAAGTAAAAACCTTTGCATTGGGATTGTGCAAACAGTACAACATACAGGTAGCTGAAATATACTGGAAATGAATTTCTGATCATATGGGCTAGTACAGTTGTGTAAGTAAAATTACCATTACATTAGGTGCTCTAATAGATCACTGTTGCAGTAACTTACCTAGGATATGACTGCTGAACAGTTTTCAAAGCTTCAGGGCACCTTCCCTGTGTCATAACTACTGACTTGGCTTGAGCAGAGGTGCATAAATACAGAGGCTAGGGCACCAAAGGTTTCAGAGATTTGTTGGTTCCAAAAGGGAGTTTAGAGCCCTGAAAGATGCATGCTTTTAAAGAAAACAATACAAGTAAAAACTTAAGGAGTATATGCATTTGTATTTCCACACACACTGGTAATAATCCTAAAACAGGAACAATGGGGATAAAGGGATGGGCCAGATACTGCAATAGTGATTTATTACAAAATCTACTGTTATAGTATGGTTACTTACACAACTAAACAACATCAGATCACTGTTGCAGCAGTCTAAGATGTATGCGTTAGATTAACAAAGCTAAGAAATATATAAGGTAGAAGAAATAATTAGGAATCCAGGAACTTCAGGAGAATGGTCCTAGCAATGCTAGTTCTGGACCTGGAAAAGTAATGCTTTGTGAAAGTACATACAGAGAGTCAAGTTGCTATTTCTAGAATAATTATAGAAAACAATCCTTTCCAAAAAGCCAAAGCCAAAAACTGTGGAAAACTGAAACCTGACCATGCCTGGAACGGACTTGTTATAGTGACAGTATCAGGAAGAAAGAAATAACATGAAACAATGACACAGAAATTATCTGCTTTAACATTGATTGTCTTTTTTCCTTACCTTCACAAGAAACAAATACTAACCAACCTTCTTGGACTCTGTGCTGTCTAAGTAGTATCACCCATGAACATCAAGAGCATATAATATTCTTTTCTCCCTCATTTTTAGGTTCTAGAAAGAATACAGAGAGATTAACAGATTGGCTCAATGTAAACCCTGAAACCACTTTAGGCTTCACATAATTAATCTCAGCACCTACCCACACTAACAGATCTCATAATCCTAGTACTCTGTTAGACTGGACTCTAATCTTCAATCCCCTAAAGCACCACAACCCACAAACCTTACCAAACACACTAAGTGATCACTCCCCCATAAGAGTGAGTGCTAAGATGCACACCTCACTTCTCAAAGCCACACAAATACATCACCTGTCGTAAACTTGCCAAATTCTGCCCTACTACGCTTAATGACCTCCTCTCTAGAATTAACTGGTCACCACTAACCACACTCACCTTAGATGAAGCTGTCCACTATTTTAACTCTACCTTCCTCAACTTCCTCAATTCACTCACTCCTCTCCGCACAGTCCAAATTAGAAGTAATACAGCCCCATGGCTAACATATACCACCTGCACAATGATGAATAATAGGGACAGGACATGGAAACTATGGCTGAAAACTAAACTTCCAGTCCACTTGATAAAATATAAAGAACTTAGAAACCTGGCTAAAAAGCACATAATCAAAGACAAGAAGGACTACTACTTCAACCCCCAGATTGCTCAAAAGTCCAACCCCAAACAATTCTGGAACTCGGTAAATGAAATACTGCACCCAGGTCATCCTTCTCCTCACAACCCATACCCAAATAACACACCTGCAGAAACCGCATCCATTTTTAATACCTACTTCATCTAATCCATATCAAAGATGGTAAACCCCATTCCATCCTCTTCCTGCTCTAACTACTACTCATCATCACCCTCTAACCTAAACTCTACTAATTCTCTCTCTCTCTCACACCTGTTCCCTACTAACTACATAAAGTCTCTACTCTCCAAACTCAAACCCTGCTCCCCTTCTGCTGATAGTCTCCCACCTTATTTCCTACAGTTAGCTGTGAATCTATTGCTATCCCAGTATCAATCTTAATAAACCGCCCCATTTCTGAATCTAAAGTTCCCTCTATCTAGAAAGAATTCTATACATTACCCATACATAAAGGGGGTAATTCTACTGAAATTTCTAACTTCAGACCTACTGCTATACTCTCTCCTCTCTCAAAAATATTAGAAAAATGAATTCACAAGCAAGTCATGCAACACCTGTTACTGGAAAACTTGCTCACTCCCATACAGCATGGCTTTCGCCCACAACACAGTACTACAACTGCCCTACTATCCTTCATCCATACTATCTCTCAGGCAAAAGCTAACAATAAACTAGTCTCCTGTCTTTTCCTCGACCTCTCTAAAGCTTTTGATACTGTCTCCCACTCTCCTTCTTACCAAACTGTCTGACCTCAACTTTTCCACTGTTACTGTTACCTGGTTTTCCAGCTATCTCTCTGAGCACAAGCAATCAGTGAGATGGTTCTTAGCGCACTCCCCCTCTCTCCCCGTGAAGATGGATCTACCACAAGGATCCATTCTTGGTGCACTACTCATTAACATCTTCACAAATCTTCCCTACTCCTCCTGCCACCAATCATCCCTCATACAATATTCAGATGACTGTACAGTCATCACCATCTGAGAGATTCCCTCAGAGCTCATCATTGCTACCCAAGAATCCTTCGACTTTGTTGAAACCTGGCTTTCTCAAAATCAGCTTATTCTCAACCCCAAAAAAACGAAACTCCTTTTTCTTCCTAAAAACCTCACCTACCTCAAAACCAATCTTTCAGTATTATCCCTAGATAACACCTCCATCACTGTTGAAAACAACACAAAACTCAACTTAAATTTGACTTGTATATAAACAACTGTATCAAAAAAACACACCAGAAACTTGGGCTTCTCTATCGAAACTAAAAGTTCCTCACAACCAAAGCTAAAATTACCCCCTCTCATGCCTACCTCCTAGCTAGCCTATTATACACAGCTGCTAAATTCTTACAAATCTGAACATAATATTACTAGCCAAGATACAGACAACTTAGAATAAGGTAGCTAGATTTGGAGCACAACAAACCTACAAATCTCACCACTGTCTTGTCCTAAAACACCTAAAATGGCTTGAGCTTCCCCACAAGCTACTTTTCTCAACTCCTTACAATTCACTCCATCCTCTACCAGAAATCTTACTGTCCCAGCCTATCTCCTCTCATCTCACATTATAACCCTGCCAATGGCTACGTAGCTCTCACCAAGACCTGCTACAAATACACAAACCCAACAACAAACTGGTCAAAACCTCTATAGTTACCATCCTTCTATAGCTTGGAACAAACTTCCACTAGAAATCAGATCCCAAAAAAACTTTAAGCAATTCAAAGCTGCAAGAAGAGAATATCTAAAATCTCAGTGGTCCTGCCTCTGTACACAAGCTCCTTAAATCCTAAACAGTCCAACTAGGGCCCTCGCATACCGCATCTGCTTTGACTTTTATATCATAATTGTCGGTGCCTCTACGGACCCTGGTAATTACCGCCCCATAAGCTTAACAAGTCTACTCTGCAAAGCTATGGAAAGGATCATAATGGAGCTCATAAACAAAGATATAGGGGACTTGCAGACATTGGACCCGACCCAGTTTGGCTTCGTCAAGGGCAGATCATGCCTTTTGAACTTGGTCGACTTCTTCGAAACAGTCACCAAGGCATTGATGAGGGAAAGGCAGTCCATACAGCCTACCTTGACCTTGCAAAGGCCTTTGACACAATACCCCACTCGGGTATTGTAGAAAAACTTACCAGCTTAAATGTAAACCCATATGTCACAAGATGGGTTGCAAACTGGCTTAAGGACAGAACCCACAGGGTTAGAGTTGCTGGCGCTATGTCAGACTCCAAGCCGGTCACAAGTGGTGTCCCACAGGGCTCGGTCCTTGGCCCCCTATTGTTCGGCATCTACTTCTCAGAAGTACAGGCCAACATGGGAGGACTTTGGCTGACAAAGTTTGCAGATGACTGCAAACTGGGCCATAGTGGAAAGTGCATCGGACACGGATATCCTTCAGAAGGGACTCACGGAAACAGATAGCTGGTGCCAGAGCCATGGCCTGAAGTTAAACGCCAAAAATGTATAGTCATACCCTTTGGGAAAAACAAGGTAACCCCAAGCTACCATATAGGTGGCAATCCACTAAGCACAGAAGAGGTTATCAGGGACCTGGGGACCCAGGTTGACAGTGGCCTTTCTTTTGACACTCACGTTGCTAAAGTGGTTAGAAAGACCTTCTACATTGCCCACCTGATCATGAAGGGATTCACATCCAGATCTAGTGAGGTCATTGTTCCCCTGTACTCTTCACTTATCAGACCAATGATAGAGTACAATGCCCCATTCCGGATATATCTCACCCATCTGCAGCAATTGGAGAGACCCCAAAAGTTCCTCACCAAAAGGATAAAGGGACTCCAAAATCTGTCATATGCTGCCAGATTGAAGAAACTCCAGCTCTATTCAGTTGCATACCATCTGCTCAGAGGTGACATGTGCCTGACATACAAGGCCATGTCCAACCCGGAATTAATGGACATGCTCCACCTCAAAAAATCCAAATCCATCAAAACCACTAGAGCAAGCGACTTAAACCTTAGCACGGATATAAATAGGACGTGCTGGAGGGATAGATTTATCACTCAGAGACTCCCTATGCTGTGGAATAAAATCCCGATCCATGTGAGGCAGAGCACCTCGCTGGCTCTGTTCAACAGAAATCTTGACCTGTGGATGGGAGATCGTAGGTTTATCCCGGGAATCATCTCTGTGTCACTGCTGGACAGAGGCACAACAAACTAATGGGCACAGTATTTTTTCATATAAGGGGTGGCGTAAGCCACAAAAATTTGGGCTAGGCTTATAAATACCTTAGGGCAGATAGCCTAGTATAAACCTATGAACCTATGAACCAACCCGATTATTTTCTCCTATTGTATAACACTACAACAGTCATAAAATGAAATTGTGATATATGATAGCTTGTTTTTATGTTGACTATCATTTGTAGTGAAATCCTGAAAACTGTATTTTCACAAATTGTCAATGTGCTGACTATTTCTCTGTAAAATCTACTGAGTCATTTGTCTCTATTTAAAGATGTAATGTAATACCGTGGAGCTTTTCTCCCCGGGCCTCTGCTGCAAAAGGGCTACTTAGCTCAGTCAGACTATCCCAGTCAACAAATGTAAAATAAATAAATACATTTCTTCTCATCAAACCCCTGTTCTTGTGGAAAATGAGGTAGAGTCAACCCACCATAAGAGACTGTAACTCGGATACTCTTCTTGCAGAAGTCAGAGCAATACATAAGGCAGTTCTCCAAATCAAGAACCTTAAATCAACTTGATGAGCTGGTTCAAACTGAAGTGCTGTTTTTTTTTTTCAAGTACAAAGTTAAGATCCCAAGGAGGAACCAGCTGTTTTTTAGGCAGGTAGACCTGTAAAATCACTTTCAAAATTAACATACTTGAGGACAAGGAGAAAGGACAGGATCGGAGGGCAGACCAGCAGAAATGGCTGAAAAATGAATCTTGACAGAAAAGTAAGAAATACGACAGGATGATAATTCATGCAAATAATCTAGAACTAAAGGCATTTGGGACTTAAATGTTGTGGCTCTCAGCATAGCATTAACTAGACTTTTTTTCCACTTACACGTACAGGATTTTCAAGTAACATTTTTTTTTCACCTTCTTTAGTACCCAATGCACAAACTAAGAGAATAAGATATCAAAACTCTATCATGCAAGCAGTCAAATGAAGTGTTTTCTGGTTGAGGTGCAACCACAAATCCCTGTTTTGTTAGTAATTCAGTCACTAGTTAAGACTATAGAAAATTGTCCTTGGCCAATTTCAAAAGAAGGGAGAAAAAACAGTTGTGTACACTTACCAAAAATGTAAATGTTCGACTGTATTCACTGTTGCAGTCATCACCTGTGGGTTATCCCTGCATCCCTGCTGTGGTAGCCCTCGGCCAACCCGAATACCAGAGTCAATGTTGTTCTGCATCGGCTGCTGTCTCTTGCTACCTGACATCAGGTCATCAGTGCTATAAAAGAAGGCAGCAGATGCCATTACATCAGTTTTTCTTGCTCTAACCAGTCAGAGGCCCAAGTAAATATGGCAAAGGTGGCCCTGGTGGCTAAAAGCCACTGTTACAAATGTATGTCTCCCTAAAGAATGAAGACATAAGGTGGAAGGAGGGTGGGAAACCAGGACTGCAACAGTGAATACACTCTAACATTGACGTTTATGGTAAGTGTACACAACTGTACTATGTTCTTCGTGTTTCACTGTTGCAGTCATCACCTGTGGGAGGATTCCCAAAGCTGAGGAGAAGGGTGGTAGGATTAGTAAGAGACCTAGGAATGGGTCAGCATGCCCTGCAGAACTGCAGAGGCAAACCCTGCCCTAGCCTTAGAAAACAGAGGTAGGTGGTAATGCTTGGTAAAGGTATGGACAGAGGACGTCCCAGGTGGGAACTCCTCTGAGGAATGCTGTGGAAGTGGAGGCTTCCCTAGTGGAATGGGTTCGAATAGACTTTGGGGGGAGGGGGGGGGAGTTCCCATGCAATCTATAGCAGAAATGGATACAGTGTGATATCCACTTGGAAATGGTTTGTTTGGAAATGGGCATCCCCTCTGTCCTTGGGGCAAAGCTGGCAAGTAGTTGGTCTGTTTTCCTGAAGGGTTTAGTATGGGCCAGATAGTATCTGAGCTGTCTGTACATGTCTAGTGAGTGCAGAATTCTTTCCCCCTGAGGGTTAGGAAAGAAGGTGGGTAGATGTATGACCTGGTTGAGAGTTGCATTAGATACCAACTTAGGCATAAAGGAGGGATTAGTCCTCAGGGAGACCCTGTCTGCAGGAAGATGATGAAGGTCTCAATGGCCATCAGTGCCTGAAGTTCTAAAACTCTTCTGGCTGAGGTGATTCCAGGAGAGGTATCTTAGTTCTGCTGAAGCAGCAGGTTCGAAGGGTGGTAAAGTTAGTTTTTCCAAAACATAATTCAGGTCCCAGGGTGCAGTGGGTGGCCACCTGGAAGGTTTGATATTAGAAGCCCCTCTGAGGAACTGTTTCATCAAAGGATGGGAGAACAGGGGCTGTTCTGCATCAAAATGAGCTGAAATGGCTGAGGCATGGATTTTAATAGAGGAGAAGGAGAGACCACTATAAAGTAGCTCCGCTAGGTAGTCCAGGATAAGAGCGATGGAAGGTTGTGAGGTATTGCCCCCTCTGGACTGACTCCAGGAGCAAAATCTTTTCCATTTTCCTGCGTAGGATTTTCTGGTGCTGGGCCTTCTGGTATCTGTGATAATGTCTAGGACCTGTTTGCTTAACAGATTAGTACTAATCTATGAACCTATGAACCTATAATACTAAGGACCTGTTTGCATAACAGAGCCCCCCCTGTTTGCCTTTAGAGTATTAGCCATGCTGATAGTTTGAGAGTCTGCAAGTCTGGGTGCAACACCCCCCACCCCAACCTGAGATAAGAGGTCTGATATCAGGGGAAGCTGCCTGGGACGCTGTAAGGTCAAGCAGCGCAGTAAGGGGTACCAATGTTGTCTGGGCCAATCTGGAGCAATAAGGATGGCCTTTGGTCTCTCCTCCCTTATTTTGATCAGTACCTTGGGAATAAGAGGCAGAGGAGAGAATGCTTACACAAAGAGGGTGTGTTCCAGGGGAAGGTCAAGGCATCCACCTTCCACTCTAGGTGGTGATACTCTGTGGTATAGAATTTTTTCAGCTTATGGTTGAGGTGTGAAGCAAAGAGATCCACCTCCGAAGTCTCCCATGCCCGAGTGATTTGTAAAAAGATTTTTCTGTGGAGCTGCCATTCGTGGGGGTCCAGTAAGTTTCTGCTCAAGTGGTCTGCCAGGGTGTTGTTGATCCCTGGTAGATATTGGGCTATCACATGTAGCCCAATGGAAGTGGCTGTCAGCCAGAGGTTCATGGCTAGCCTGCACAGAGGGTAAGATTGGGTCCCTCCCTGTTTGTTGATGTACCACATTACTGTGGTGTCTTCTGTTTTGATAAGGAGAACCCCTGGCTTGAGATGGGATTTGAAGGATGTCAGAGCCATCATTTCCTTATGGTTGATGTGTAAGAGAAGGTACTGGGCACCCCAAAGACCTTGGGTCCACCTGCCTTCTAGGTGAGTGCCCCAAGCTATGTCTGAGGCATTAGTGGTAATGGTCTGCCCGGTTGAGCGGTGGGTGAAGGAAAGACCCTTGTTCTGGGCACAGGTCCCTGCCCACCAGAGAAACTTGGCCCTTATACTGGAGATCAGAGGGGGAGAGAGGTTTCTAGGGGGTTGAGAATGCTGACACCAAAGGTTCTTTAGGTACCACTGAAGTTTTTGCATGTGAAGCCCGGCCAGAGGAATTAGAAGGATGCAAGATGCCATGTACCTCAAGGGTTGCAGGAACCTCCCCACAGTGAGGTAACTTCTGGAAGCCAGCTGTGTAAAATAGAGAGGCAGGAAGCGCTGCTTTTCTGGGGATAAAAAGGCCATTTGGGATGCTGTGTCCAGCAGTGCTCCCAAGAAAATGATCTTCCTGGAGGGGGTTTGCCTTGATTTCTTCTTCTTGATGGTGTACCCTAAGGAGGTTAGGAGGGTTTTGACAAAGAGGAGGTCAATGAGGAGCTTTTCTTTGCAATCTGCCTGAATGAGGCAGTCATCCAGATAAGGGTAAATTTGTATATTTTTCTGTCTGCAAAAGGCTATGGCTGGGGCTAAGCATTTAGTGAATACCCTGGGAGCAGTAGATAAGCCAAAGGGTAGTGCAGAGAACTGAAAGTGTTGTGAGCCTGCTCTGAAGCGAAGGAATTTCTTGGAGGATTCCCTTATGGGGATATGGAGGTAGACATCTTTTAGATTCAGGGTAATTAACCAGGCATTTTTTGTCAGCATAGGCAGCAGCTGCTGGAAAGTTAACATTTTGAATTTGGGGTCCACCAGGAAGGTGTTCAGAATGGATAGGTTCAGGATGGGGCACCAAGTGCCCCCTTTTCTAGGAACAAGGAATACTCTGGAATAAAAGCCTTTGCCTGCTTGATCTGAGGGTAGATGTTCTACTGTTCCTTGGGATATGACAGTTTGGACTTGTTTCAATGCTGCTGCCCACTGATTTGGAGGCAAGTCTGAATACACTCTTGGAATTGGGAGTTCATTGAAGGAAAATTTGTATCTCTGAAAAATTATCTTTAAGACCCATTGGTCCTTGGTTACAGAAAGCCAATTTTCTTTGCAGAGGGAGAGTCTTCCTCCTAGTTTGTGGCGAGTGGAAACATGGCAGAAGGGGGGGGGGGGAGTCATTGAAAGCTTTGCCATAGAGGGATGGCTAAGAACTCCCTGCCTTTGGAGCAGAAGTGGTCCACTGTTTGGTTTTCTGCCATCTCTGGGATAGGAGTCTGGGTGGTCTGTCCTTGCAGGGCTTACCTTGCCCCTGTCTGCTAGGTGGAGGAAAGGACCAGTGTTTTGAGGGAAAATTACTGCTTAACCTAGGAGGTCTTACCTCTAGGAAATATTTTACTGTTTGCATAGATTTTGCTTGGTCTTTCATCTTTTTAAGCACCTCTTCTGCTTTTACTCCAAACAAGCGGTCCTTATCCAAGGGTGCATCAAGTAATTTAGATTTCACATGATCAGGGAGAGGTTGTTCCTTCAACCATGCATGTCTCCTAATTACAGATCCTAACACTGCTGCCCTGCATGAGGCTTCTAGGGCGTCATATCCACAGTGTAATGAGTGTTTAGTCACTTGACAAGTAGAGTGCAGTAAATCTGCTAACTCTTTCGAATTGGCACAGTCAGGAAAAGTTGAAATCTTTTGTTTTAATAGTTCCAAAGTGTGTTGTTGATATTTTAACATATGGAACTGACAGCTGAGTACTCTGATAGCAAAGGTTGCAGAGGTGTATACTTTTGTACCCAAGTCTGTCCAGAGCTCTGGAGTCCTTGTCAGAAGTAATAGGATTCATTGCAGAACTAGCCTTAGCTCCTTTTGGTCCCTGTGTAATGACCTCTGGGTCTGCAGCAGGATTTCTGTACAGGTATTTGTGAGAATCCGGTACTCTAACACCTGTCAGGTTTTCTGGGAGCAGGTGGGAGGGCATTAGGAGTTAAGCTGGATTCATGGTAGACATCATCAACCACCTCTAAGATTAGAGGGATGGCCAAGGGTCTGTGCTGGGGCAGGTCTAGAAACTCTCTTAGTCTTTTCTTAGACTAAGGGAAGTCTTAGGATTCCCAGTGAAAATGTTCCCTGAGGGTGTGAAGGGTTTCCCCAAAGGAAATATCTTCCAGTGGAGAGGCAGAAGGAATGGATTCTTCTGCATCTGCATCTGAATCCTCATAAGCAGTCAGAGGTGGTTGTTCCTCTTCAAACTCTGAATAATCAGTCTCCTCAGAATCCTGTTCTGTTAGTATTTCAGGAGAAAGGTCTCTTTTCCTTTTAGGAGTGGTCTGACTACCCCTGATAAGGATGATAAGATCCTCTGCCATTTTAAGCATTTGAGTATAGGGTGGTGGAGCAGGGGTAAAATGGTGGCTAGAGGTAGTTTTCCTAGGAGAGGCCTTGCCGCTAGGCCTAAGAGTATCCAACGGTCTGAGAGAAACAGTAGTCAGAGGAGAAGACATAATTTTTTGTCTAGATTCGCTAGTGTGAAAAACTTTCTCGGAAGCCAGTGCCTGCGTCATGGCTCTGGACCCAAGCAAGACAGAGACCACCAAAGGCTCGGAAGACTAAGAAGATTTCTGTGGCACACCGGACTCTGAAAGGGTCTCAGTAGAGGCCTGTGAAGCTATCAAATCGGGCATCAGGGGCTGTGAAGGAGGCTCCCTGAATTGTGGGTCACTGACGACCTGCTTAGCAGTAGAGTCGTCAGAAGGCTTAGCCTCGTGTGGTCTGTCTCTGTCTTTACCCTTACGCGGATTGTTGACAGAATGAACATACCCGGTTACAATAAGAGCTCTATGATGAATAGTTCTTGCGTTAAAGAGGGCACAGAACCGGCAATGGGGGACGTCGTGGTCTGGGCCTAAACAAGTGATGCAGTATGAATGAAAGCCTCGGTGTGGTATTTGCTTTCCACAGGCGAGACAATTGTTAACTTTTTAAGACATTGGTTAGTGCAAGAAAAAAGGCTCCCCAACAGGGTACTTAGCTTTACACGTTTTCAGCTGTAATTTAAATTCTGGTAGTGACCGACCGGCACACTTGCAAATTGCTTCTGCTACGGGCTCCACTGCAAGAAAGACTGATGCAATGGCGTCAGCTGCCTTCCTTTATAGCACTGATGACCTGACGTCAGGCAGCAAGTGACAGCAGCCGACGCAGAAAAACATTGACTCTGGTATTCGGGTCAGCCAAGGGCTACCACAGCAGGGATAACCCACAGATGATGACTGCAACAGTAAAACACGAAGAACATCCATTGTTGCTAAGATTAAAAGGGAGTCATCACAATTATCTTTGGGGAGTCCTTTTGGATTTTTATAAGATCCCTGGATTATCAATGGAAAAGCATACAGAAATGTTCCCATCCATGGAAACAAGAACTCATCTTTCTTCCAGGTCTGTTTGCGAGGATTTCCAGAGTGGAATTCTGTTTTGAAAGGAGGCAAACAGATCTAGTTGAGGTGTTCCCCACAGCTGTATGAATTCCTGGAACACCCCTGGGTGTAGCTGCTGGTCATAAAGGTCTGTTCTGGTCCTACTCAACTTGTCTGCCACTATGTTTTCCTTTGACTGAATGCAAAAAGCTGGAGAGTTAAATTGAGCTGAGCTGCTATCACACAGACTATCATGGCAGGCCTTCAAAACGGATAAACTCTGGTACCCCCTTGTTTGTTGACATACCACATCACTGAGGTGGTGTCCGTGATAACTTTCAGAGAACCTGGAGACCAGAGATGATTTAAGACCTTAGAGGAGTAATCACTGCCTACAACTCTGACATTTATGTGCTTTTGTCTACCCTGCTTGTACCACAGACCTTGCTCTTTTACCCCTTTAGATGCAGACCCCCCCCCCCAAAGCAAAGTCTGAAGTGCTTGTTGTGATGCATTGAAGAGGGGTTGGAAGGGAGGTTAGTCCAGGCTTGAGAGAAAGCTGGCCTACCCCCCACAGTAAATCCCTTCTAACAAATCCCAGAACTTGAATTTGAAAAGAAGGAATGATGCTGCTGCTAGACTGACCTGGGGTGCCACATAATTCTTCTAATGTGAAGTCTGGCCAAGGGATTCATGCCAATCATAGAGGTCATGAAACCCAGAATCCTAATAACTTCACTGTCACTCTCAGATGTCAGATATGGGTTGGTAAAAGTGGGGAAGAACTTTTTTGTACAGTTCTACTTTGTCATGAGAAGAAGATACTTTCCTAGGAGTATGTCTAGAAGACTTCCTAGATAAACTATTCTGTAGAAAGGAACGAGTGATGATTCCTGCAAGTTTACTCAAAAGCTCAGACTCCACAAGAGATTCCTGACATGTCAGGGCATCTAGGCAATAGGAAAAAAAATGTCTGGAAATTAAGACACCCATGAAAATATGGAAAGATGGAAGTGCCGTGAAGTCTAAAGCAAGCAATTACTGGAGTCAGATGCTCTGAAAATACTCTTGGAGCCACAGACAGACTAAAGGATAAGACAGAAAAGTTCTATGTAAACCAGAAACAGAAAACCTCAATTCTTTGCAAATAGGTATATAATAAGCATTTTTAAGTCTGTTATCATGAAATGGGGGGATTTGTAACAAGATTTGGAGGGAATAACATTTTGAATATTGCGACCTTGACAAAAATGTTGAGAAAGGAGTGGTGTATGACTGGTCTCCTAGTTCTCCCTTTCTTTAGCGTCAGAAAAATCAATGAATAAAATACTTTGCCTATTTAATCTGATGGCACAAAATATATGACCCCCTGAGATAACAGGTGCTCCAACAATGGAAGAGACAGCGATGTTTGATTTCTTTTAACTTTCAACCTATTTCAATATTTACAAAAAAAATGTGCATGTGTATAGATCTTGTAAATTATCTGTTTTTCTCTCTGATATTGTAACTTCCCACAATTTATTAGTCTGTTTTCTCATTTTGTTACATTGTACTGTATTGTACTGTAATTTCTATAAATTCTTGTAAAATACTGTGTAATCACAATGTGTTTTTGGAGCTTTTCTCCCCAGGCCTCCTCTGAAAATGGGCTCCTGTCCCAGTCAAAAAATGTCAAACACTCAATCAATAAATAAATAAATATAGGACGAAGAGGAATCACCTGAAAATAGAGAAGGGATTTCCATTGCTATCTGTAATCCTGCCTCCTTGCCACTGTGCTTTTTTAAAAATGTGTCTTAATTTTGCTGAGATTGATTACTTTGCTTCTTAAAAATGGTCCTGAATTAGAAGTTTTTACTTAGCAAAGGATGGCTGAAAAATCAGGGTAACTCCCTGAATCAGTTATCCTCTTTCATCAAATCTTTTTACGACCTCAGCAACAGAAGGGCAAAAGAAGATATCTTTGCCCAGAAGAGAATTTAAAATTTCCACCGTGATATCTTCTGGTGTATTTTGAGAACCTAACCAAATATTGTCTTAACTGACCCATTTCCAACAGCTATGGATACAGCATCAAAAGAATAACAACATATTAAGGAGTGCCTGGTTACTTGAGAAGCAGACACAATTAAGGAATTCAGTGAGGGTTTTACTGTGAAGACGGTTAATAGTTAACATTTCTCATGTACTCAAAAGAGAATAACAATTTTAAAATATCAGCCTGGCAATTCAGAGTTCTAAAAGTTAAAGTAGCAATAGAATAAACTTTCTTCCCTAATCTATCAAAAGCTTTCCCATCGTTGTCAGAGGGAATGGGGTCAGCATTCACAAAATCTTTAACAGCAATTGGTTCTGTTAAAGAAATAACAGCAGGATCCAATTTAGGACACTTTGGAAGGATGCGGGTGAAAGTCAGGAATGTTGTAAACTGTTAAGAAAACATCCGTCAAAGCTGATAAAACAGAAGAAACAGCCGCAGGCTGAGGAAAATCCATTCTTAACCAGTCATAATATTTCTGCAGAGAAATAGGAATTTCATTAAATTCCCACTGAAACAACTCTCATTTTTAGCAACAGTTTCAGAAAAAGATACATTTTCTGAATGGAAATCTGAAAAACACTTGCTTAGGAATCAGAATCTTCAGCTTGAGAAGAACTCACTCACAGAACAGCCCCACCCCTTTCCAGACCATGCTCCTCTGACGTTTCATCAGCGTCAGAAAGTGAGGGAACTATTTTTTTCTTTTTCTACAAGAAGTCAGTGAAGAAACAGGATTGTTAACACATTAAAGACAGAAGGCAATCCCTTACCAAAACCCAGCAAATCATCCCTGTCCATAGCAGGAGAAACAGGAGAAAAAAAATATTCTTAAATCTAAAGCATATGCCATACTTCATGTCATTAATGTTCATACAATGCTTTGGGGAAGGGAAGAGGAGGGAGAACCTTAACTGTAAATAAAGAATTTTTTTTCTTAATAGCACTCTTTTTGTGGTGCATGGGTTTCTTTGCACGCTATAAAGTAAAGTTTTCTCAGTTATTTTTAAGTGTAATGGGGACTGTAAACAAATTATGCTGTTCTTTTTTTTCTTTCTCACTTCTCTCTCTTCTTGTTCAGTTTTAAGAAATGTTGTCAATGCAATGAAAAATAAAGCCTGGTTAAAGAGCATAACAATAGAAAAATTAATGTGTTTTTTCATTCTTGAATGGGGGATGGTTGGATTAACAACCTTATACTGATTTAGTAACAAGTGTCAACAGTAAGCAAGTAAATGAAAAAGACTATTGAATATAATGAGGCTTTTTCTAGCAAATACATGTATGCTCAGTAGCAGTTCTGCAGCTGGTCTTCATGCTCCCATGGAAATACTCTGATAAAGAGAAACTGGCTGCCTGGTTCTCGTGTCTCCATGCAGACAATCTGGTAAAGAGAAACTGGCTACAGTCTGGTGGAGAGGTGGATGAAAAATGAGAAATTGGTTAGGAGACGATGTTCTCTGAAAGCATACAGGGGTTTTCACATCTGGGAGAGTTATAAAGAAAAGACAAAAACAATCAACACTTAGAAGTACAGGCTGCACCATGCGTCTTAGCATGTTTAACCTTTCGTTTCGGTTAACTCAAGTCTTTGAGTGTGGCTGTCCGTTAGGACTTTTATTCCTATTAAGAGAGTAAAACTTCAGATTTTAAAGATGTACATAGTTTTTTGTATTAGTATTTGCAGATGATTTTATTTTACACCTGAAAAAAACAGAGATATTACAGTGTTGTGGAATATTTTTAAAACAGTTTCAAATGTTTTCAGGATACAAAAATTAATGAAGCTAAAACAACGACAATAGTGGTAAATTCTGTACCCACACACAAATTGGTTCAGCAATATCCGTATTTATGGGGACATGACAGAATGAAGTATTTAAGAGTATGGATTAAAAATTATTCTGGTGTGGCAGCTAAGGATATGTGGGAAGACACTAAGCAAAAGATAATACAAAAACTGAGAAAATGGAAGCTTTGTTATATGGATATGGGCAGGAAAATGCAAGCAGTCTAAATGTTTTTAGTCCCTTTAGTCTTATACACAGGTCAGGCATATTTTTAGCAACCAGAGGAGAAGCTGTGGATAACAATTAATAAAGAGCTGACTGACTTTATCTAGGAGGGGTAGACAGGAAGAGTTAAGTGAGATGAACTGATTCTTTCAGTACAGCAGGGCAGATTGGGATTACCAAATTTGAAAGGGTACTTCAGAGCTACACAGTTAAGGCTCCTATACATAGCACAATCAGATAACTATAACTCAAACTGGAAAGGGATGATGATGAAACAGGGAGGAAGCTTAAGAAAAGTACAGTTGTGTACACTTACCATAAATGTAGATGCTCGAGTGTATTCACTGTTGCAGTCATTACATTTGGGTAATCTGCTGGCAGGTTGCCCTCAGTAAGCCTGAATTCCAAAGTCTTGGGTCCTGTGTCGGTTGCTGTCTCCTCTTCCATGACTTCAGGTCATTAGGGGTATAAAACATACAGCCAACGCCATTTTCTTTAGTTTTTCTTGCCCCCAATGTCAGATGCCCCCAAAAAGGTAGCAAAAATAAAAAAAAAAAAAAAAATATATATATATATATATATATATATATATATATATATATATATATACACACATGCATCAATATAAACTTTACCTTCATCTATAAGCAAATACACCACATAGGTTGTAGAAGACAGAGAAGGAAAGATAAACTCCAGAATGACAGGGGGATGGGCGGGAGGGTAACCTGGACTGCAACAGTGAATACACTCGAACATCTACATTTATGGTAAGTGTACACAACTGTACTATGTTCTTCGTGTTTCACTGTTGCAGTCATTACATCTGGGTAGAATCCCAAAGCTATGGTTGGGGGGGGGGGTTGGAGCTAAACAGCATTAGGTGTGGCTATAAGGCCCTGCAGAACTGCAGTGGCAGAGCCTGCCCTGGACTTAGAGTAGAGAGGCAAATGGTAATGCTTTGTAAAGGTGTGAACAGAACTCCAAGTAGCAGCGTCTAGAATGTCTTTGGTTGGTACTCCTCTGAGAAAGGCTGCCGAAGTTGCTGCAGCTCTGGTGGAATGAGACCTAATGCCCTTGGGCACAGGTTTGCCATGGTGTAAGTAGCAGAAATGGATGCAGTGGCTTATCCACTTTGAAATTGTCTGCTTTGAGATAGCCTTTCCCTCTGATCCTGCAGCATATGACACTAGTAATTGCTCAGTTTTTCTTAGAGCTTTTGTCCTGCTCAAGTTGGATCTTAGTTGCCTGTGTACATCCAAGGAATTCAGAATTCTCTCCCCTTTGTTCTGCGGATTTGGATAAAAAGTTGGCAGATGAATAGTTTGGTTAAAAGCCACACTGGAAACCACCTTAGGCATAAAAGTAGGATTTGTCCTCAGAGACACCCTGCCTGGGTTAGTTTGTGTCTTTCGGCTTTTCCCGGTTAGGGGTCGCCACAGCAGGGCTCCGGTCCGCTAATGATTGGTAGTTGATTTTTACGTGCCGAGTTATCAGCCCTGACGCACAACCTTCAATGAAGGTACGCCCATTCATGAATATCTCCACGCAGAAGACTGTCTAGCTAAGAATCGAACCTAAAATATGATAAAAGGCTCTACAGCCATGAGGGCCTGTAGCTCTGAAACTCTTTTTGCTGAAGTAATTGCTAGTAGCAGAGCTGTCTTCCATGATAAGAACTTTATATCAGCGGTAGCGGCTGGTTCAAATGGAGGCAGAGTGAGCTTTTCCAACACATAATTGAGGTCCCAAGCAGGTAATGGTGATCTTCTAGGAGGCCTTAGGTTTTTGGCTCCTTTAAGATACTGCTTTAGTAAAGGATGAGAAAAGATAGGTGGCTGTGTATTGTAATGAGCCGAAATGGCAGACACATGAATTTTGATTGATGAGAAAGACAGGCCTTTGTCAAGCATCTCAGTTAAGTATTGTAATATCTGAGGAATATGTGGTTCTGCTGTATCTGTTCCTTGTGCTTAATTCCAAGCACAGAATCTCTTCCATTTGTCAGCATAAGATTTTCTAGTACTAGGCCTTCTGGCTTCGAAAATGACATCCATCACAGCTTTACTGAGTGGTGTCATTCGTATGATTACATGATTAGCCATGCTGCCAGGTTCAGAGTCTGTAGTTGATTGTGCAGGATCCGATATTTTGCTGGGACAGTAGTTGTGGTCCTTGAGGCAAGGTCCAAGCTGGGTATTGAGACAAGTTCCTTAGGACTGGGTACCAGTATTGACGGGGCCAGTCCGGGGCAATTAATATCATCTTTGGCTTCCCTTGTCTGACGTTTAGGAGGACCTTGGGTAGAAGAGGCAGAGGAGGAAAGGCGTAAACTGACAAGTTTTTCCAACTGAAGGATAGGGCGTCCACTTTCCATGCTTGGCTGTGATAAGTCCTTGTGCAGAATATTTTCAATTGAAAATTTTGAGGAGAGGCAAACAGATCTATGTATGGGCTCCCCCATTTCTCTGTTATCATGCTGAATACTTGTGGATTTAGTTTCCACTCGTGAGGATCCATCAGGTTTCTGCTTAAATCATCTGCCAGAGTATTCTGTTTTCCTGGCAGGAATTGAGCTTGAAGATTTATTTGGTAGATCAAAGCTGTGTCCCACAGTGCCATGGTTAATCTGCAAAGGGGGTATGAGTGTGTGTGCCCCCTGCTTGTTTATATACCACATTTTGAACAGCTAGCATCTCTTTTTGGTTGATAAGTAGATGCATTTGATTTGGTGCCCATATGCCCTGAATGGGCCCCCCAGGCATAATCTGATGAGTCTGTTGTTAAGGTCTGGCTGGCAGGGGGTAGAGTGAAGAGCCATCCCATGTTTTGGTGACAGGCCTTTGCCCACCATAGAAACTCCTGTTGCAGGCATGGGGATGACAGGAATCATTGTTTCCAGACTGTGTGAATGTTGACTCCATAAACTTTTTAGGTATCACTGAAGTTTCCGCAGAATTTGTCTTGCAGAAGACTGGGTTTTTGTTGCCATCAGTTTGAAGTAAGTAGTCAGTTGCCTTTGTTTGTCTGGCATGAGATAAGCCATCTGGACAGTTGTATGCAAGCTTGCACCCAGGAATGTTATCTTTTAAAGGGTACCAGTTGTGATTTCTTTTCATTTATTGTGTACCCTAGGCATGCTAGAAGCCTTTTCACAAACGCCAGGTGTCGTAGAAGAGTGTCCTTGTTCTCTGCTTGAATGAGGCAGTCGTCCAAGTAAGGATATATTTGAGTACTACTTCATCTGCAAAATGCAATTACTGGAGCCAGGCACTTTGTAAAGACCCTGGGCGCAGTAGATAAGCCAAAGGGCAGTGCAGAGAATTGGTAATGCATTAAGCCAGCCTTGAATCTGAGGTATCTTCTGCACGACTGTCTTATTGGGACATGCAAGGTATGCCTCTTTTAAGTCTAAAGTCACCAGCCAAGCATTCTTGCCCAGCATGGGCAGAAGCTGTTGCAAAGTGAGCATTTTGAATTTTGGAATGTCCAGGTATTGTGTTCAAAATCGATAAACTCAGTATTGGCCACCAGACCTTGTCCTTTCTAGGTACCAAGAACAGTAGAGTAAAAACCTTGTCCTTTTTCCTGTTCTGGTACTGTCTGAATGGCCCCCATATCCATGAGAGACGCAATCTGTTTCTGTGCCTCTGCCCATTGTTTTTTTGGCAGGTCTGGCCAACCATTTGTCATTGGCAGAGAGTGGAAATGGAATCTGTATCCCTGTGATACGATGTTCAGTACCCACTTGTCCTGGGTTATTAACTGCCAATTTTGAGCAAAAAGTGCTAATTTTCCCCCTATGGGTGCTGTCAAAAGATAAGTGCTTGGTGGAGGCTGAGGGAAGTCATTGGGATTGCTTTCTGTAGGTTTGTGCTTTATCCCCTCCAGATTTGGAGGTGGATGCGCCCCATTGCTTTGACCTGTAAGAGTCTTAAGCCTGATACCTGGAACCCTTAGGGTGTCTGGATTTGCCCCTTTGAGCTCTGTCGGACACAGGAAAGGACCAATTTTTTGTAGGCCAGTGTCTACTGAATCTAGGTGGCTGCACTTGTAAGAAATCTTTAACAGTTTGCATAGACTTAGCTTTGTCTTCCATTGTCTTTAAAACCTCTTTTGCCTTAATACCAAACAGAGAATCATGCTGTAAAGGTGCATCTAGTAATTTACCTTTAACATGATCAGGCAAATTTTGTTCCTTTAACCAGACATGCATCCTAATCACAGATCCAATAACTGCGGCCATGCAGGAGGCCTCTAAAGAATCAAAACCACATTGCAAATTATGCTTTCCAACTTGTTCAGCTGCATGCAATAATTCCTGCAATTCCCCTTATTTTCTGCACATTCTGAAACCAACATCATTTTCTGTTTCAGCAATCCCATAACATGTTGTTAGTACTTAAGCATATGAAATTGACAGTTTAAGACCCTAATTGCCAAGGTTGCAGATGTATAAACCTTTTTTCCCCATCTGTCCAGCGCCCTGAAATCTCTGTCAGAGGGGGTAGGGTTTTTTTTGCTGTTGAGGCCTTAACTCCCTTTGGACCCTGTGAAATAGTTTCAGGATCAGCAGCAGGGTTTCTAAATAAATATTTATGAGAGTCAGGGACCCTGTAATACCTGTCAGGCTTACTGGGAGCCGTAGGTAAAGAGTCAGGGGTCAGGCTTGACTCCGAAAAAACATCATCCACAATGTCTAACACAGGGGGAATGGCTAAAGGCTTGTGCTGAGGGAGAAGGAAATCCCTGAGCCTCTTTTTTGATTCTAAGAAGTCTTGACTCTCCCAATGAAAATGCTCCCTCAAAGTATGCAAGGTTTCTCCAAATGAATAATCCTCAGGAGAAGATGCAGATGGAAAAGACTCCTCAGCATCAGAATCCTCATAGGGAGGTAAAGATAATTCCCGATCAGAAGAGGAATCAGAAGAAATAGAAACCTGATCTGAAGATTCAGTCAGTTTCTTGCCTAGGCCTCTTTATCTGGAGGGGGATGGGTACCCCTGATCAAGGTAATAAGGTCTTTAGCCATTTTGATCATCTGACTTTTTAGGCATAGAGGCCTGTACACGTGGCTCAGGCATCAGATTTTTAGTTTTAGAAGGTGCCTTTGCCTTTGGTTTTGCAGCTTTCGTCGGTTTGATATAAAAATGTTGAGGTCTGAATACACCCTCAGAAGCCAGTGCCTGCTCAGCGGCGCCAGACCCATCCGAGGGAGATATATCCATCGGTCCACTACCTTGAGTATCTTGGGACATGCCGGACTCCATATGGGTATCGGTAGAGGCCTGCGAAAGCATCTCACTGAGTACCAGCGAACCGGCGACTGGCTTAGGAGAAGCTTCGTCGTCAGTTTTGGATCTTGACTGCCTTTCTCTGCCCTTTTCTTTGCGCTTTTTATGTACTCCGGTAGTCGGATTGCTATCCGAAGACATTTCTGGGTAGTTAAATCTGTTTCCAAAATACTTAGAGGCAAAAATATAATGATGCTTAATAGTGAGTTGGTTAAATCTAGCACAAAACTGACAGCCAGGCACGTTGTGATCAGGGCCTAGTCAAGGAATACAGTATAAATGGAAATCCTTATGAGGTATTTGCTTCCCACAAGTAATACAATTATTAACTTTTTCTGACAATGGTAAAAAGCAAGAAAAAAGTTTCCCCAACAGGTTACTTAGCTTTATTGAAGACTTTGGTTCTCAAACGCGAATATTTCAGTAATCGGCCGACCGGCACTTGCAAAATGCTTCTGCTTCGGGCACCACGCGGCAGGAAAGACTCAAGAAAATGACGTTGGCTGCATGTTTTATACACCTGACGTCATGGAAGAGGAGACAGCAACCGACGCAGGACCCAAGACTTTGGAATTCAGGCCGACTGAGGGCAACCTACCAGCAGATTACCCAAATGTAATGACTGCAACAGTGAAACATGAAGAACATCAAGGAGAGACTGGGATTATGGATGCAGGCCTTTACGGAGAATAACAATAATTGTACAGAATATTATATCCATAAAGTAGCAGAAAGTATTTTAAGAATCAAGTCTAAACAAGAATGGAGAAAGGAGATTCTGCCAATATGGATGACTGCAATTAGTGATATAGACAACAGGCAAGAGGGGGTTGGAATTTATTGGAGAAAACTGGCAAAGGAACCAAGGTATTGGGAGCAAGTAACTAGAGAAGGAAAGGAAATAGAATGGGAAGAGGCCAATAATTTATTTCGACTGCAGGTTAGAGATCGCCTTCCCCATCTGCAGGTTAGAGATCGCCTTCCTCATCAAGGATTGACATGAGTATAGGCAAACAGAAAAAAATAGGGGAGTCCTAAATGAAAGACCAGCACTGTTAGTGATTTTAGTAGAATCTAGAACAGAACCCGAGCATTAAAAAAGGAATAATTAGTACATCATATAAACTACTGCATAATAACTATAATAATCAATTAGAGGAGGTTAGAAAGGATTGGGAAGAGAGATTGGATAAGCAATTCACAAAGAAACAATGGGAGGCTATATGTATGTCTCCCAAATATGCAACAAAATCTGGAAGATTTAGAATTTTTGTTTGGAAATATTTACCTAGATATTACTGTACCCCAAGTAGACTCCAGAGAATTTTTCCTCAGACAGACAGCAAATGTTGGAGGTGTGACTGGGAAGAAAGAGGTACTTGGGAACATACTTTCTGGGATTGCACTGGGTTGGTAGACTTTAAGGATCCCCTGTGGGATGCATGGTCTGAGATGCTGGGTGAGCGGATTGGTGTGACAAGGGAAATTATTTTTCTGAGCTATGATACAGAATCGGAATTGCCTACACATGGCAAGGCCAAAGCAATTACTAGAAAACAGAAATTAAAATCGAAACCAACTATGTTAGAAGTAGTGAATATAGCAACGAAGATAAAACAACTGGAATTGAGATCCCTAGAAAAGAGTAGGAGCAAACTACATAGGAAAAAATGGGAATTGTGTGAACAAATACATACAGGGGAGGAATGAGGTTTAAAAGAAGGCAGGACTTAAATGAGTTATGCAATGTTTGACTGAAAATGATTGGATAGATTATAAGTGATGTATAATGTTTGCAACTGGGATTGCATCAATATGGTTTGTGATGTAAAATGCTTGTAACTAGGACTGTGTCGGTGTGGTTTGTTTTCATTTATATAAATGTATGATTGCTTATGTAGTAAGTGATTGTTTAATAAAGATGCTTCTTGCTTAAAAATGGCAGGACTTGAATAATTTATGTAATGTTGCTTAGGTTATATGATATATAGCAATGTGAAGTATAATGATTGTTAATGTTAATTTGTTAATACAGTTTGATTGCTTTTGTATAAATGTAAATTTGCCTGTGGCACAAACAAGTGAAAATTTAATAAAGGTGTAAAAAAAAAATATTCTTAAATCTTTGTGTAACTTTCCTGGGAAACTCCCTGGAGAAGGGCTGACTCAAGTCAGAAGCTCTCGCCAGGGAATCAGGCACCTTAGTTTGGATACAATGCAACTCTTCACCCCCTCCTTCTCTCAAGGCCAATAAGGGTGGTTCTACTTTGTCCAGTGAAGACAAACCTACAGCCATAGAGGACGTGTCTATCTGTGGTCCTTAGTGGCTCCCCAAAGAGCTACACCAGAGGGACCAAGAGGCAAAGATGAGTGGCCTGATCAACTAGGTATGGTCACAGCAATGTCACCCACTGCTGGCTGCGGCAGTGAATAAGATGGACTAACAGCAAATCATCTTCTTCTTATGAATGTGGTTGGAAAAAATCTACGAGACTGATGTGTGCTCCATGGCAAAGCAGAATTAGAGAGTCTGAAAGGCGGGTAAGTGGAGCCTAAGAGAGTTAGTCCAACACCTGACAGAAAAGAATAGCAGTTTTTGAAGGAAAGCTGTTACTGATAGCCCCAAAAGCATACCTACTCCACACAAAAGTATTCTACCAAAATATTAAGAAAAATAAGGCATAAAAAATTTTTTTTACACAGAATGTTCACGCAACCATTCTCATAGTAAAAATCTCCTCGGATATGACGACAGTCCATAAATATTTTACAAGGAAAAATAAAAGTTTTTCCTCAGAAAATAAAAATTAGTGGAAGGTTTTCCCCAGAAGGGTGATCCGGCCAGCGTTAGAGGACTGCTTGCCAAACATCAGTTCAATGAAGACCACAGAGGAGTGCATTGTAGTGGCAAGAAAGCTCTGATGCTTTTGCCACCTTAACAGCTGTGTTTATGTACCTTTGCGTGAGCCACTAAGCAGTTATGGTGTGAGGAAGGTGTCAAGAAGCTATGAAAACTGGTCAGGTGTTATACCTTAGGGAGGTTATAACCTATGCAGAGTGGGCTACTGCAACAGTGATCTAATGTTGATTTCATTCAATATCAACAGTGAAGAAAGTAGAAGCAAGAAAACCAGATACAGCAGTAAAAATAAAAAAGTAACACTAATCATATAAACAGCTACACCCAGCGATTACAATGTCCTGCATACTGAGACACATAAAATTATAAAATGCAAGTATACACAATCAGAAACTACAGCAGTCTGGGGAAACATCTGCTAATACAAATGAATTTTAAAGTACAGTTAAATATTTTGCAAATACAGGCAAAGCAGAAGACAGCAATTCTGTGTACATTTTGGGTGCTGAGAAGTTCACTCTTGAAAAACATCAAAGATGGAATCTAACACTAATTTCATTAACTGCAATCACACCCTGACACAGGAATGCGGTTCAATCCTGTCATCGTTATCAGAAGCCCTAAACATCTGAATACATTAAAGAGAGACAAAAATGTACAGCTATAAAGGTTCCGTCTCTTTAGTCATTTTTTTCAAGCCAGTGCTGTTACACAGCTGCTTTTATCAGTACGCTAGCAAGGCATTTTGCTTAGCTTTGACCTCACCAGACCAATAAATGAAAGACTTGCACTACAAATTGTTATGTCAGTGAACATTACTGCTTACACCCCTCAAGTACAAAATTATTTTCACTTGAACTGGTTAGTATTAAAACTTGTACCCTACCTTAAAGTAACATAGCTTTAATTCAACAGAGAGAGTAAGTACAATACAAAGTCCAAGTCAGACCAGTTACCAGGAAATGTGCTGGCATGTTTTGATATGCAGAAGACAGACACAGACAGTTGTCCTAATCACCACTTACCACTACAGTACTACACGACAGTGGAAACAGCTTTGTTGAGACGTGGCTTTCGTTAAAATAAAATAAAGAATTATATGGTTCCGTCACTAAAACTGTATGCAATATTAACTGCTTCAGGCGCAAAGATGGCCATTTACAACAGTGCATCATATTGATGTTATAAACAATAATAAAAGGTGATTAAAGGGATCAAAATCTGCAGCAGAAATTACACAATCATATGCAGTAAGGAATGTTGACAAACTATTCCTACAACCACAATGTAGCAAAATATATAACCTGAAGAAAATTCTGACCTGCTGTAGTACTGCTGTTTCCCCTTGTCATATGATCCCTTCTGAAGACAAACTATACCCTACTTCAACTACCTTTTGAATCCACCATAGAGTAACAATGACAGAAGTAGCAACCCTGTGTATTCATACACGAGACATTAAAAAGTCTTGATATGCAGCTAAATTACTTGAAGTCAATCCTAACATTCAGAATCTTACAATGAAATAAATCTGCCCAAGTCTTTTCAGTTCCTGCATTACACACACTCATACACAAACAAGATGAGAGGCATGGAAACTGCACTGACAAAATCAATATGGCTCTTAATTGAAATTGCTTTAATTAAGGTTTATAAAGTCATTAGTTTTGGTTTCTATCATTTCCAGGGAAGCTCTTTAGCTTCTGAAGAATGCCACGGTAAGCTTCTTCAGTGGATGAATGCAGTTAATTAGTTAATTGAAGACATTACTCATAGCAGTTAGACAGAACTTGACCTCAAAAAGCACCCTTTTCATTTTTTTTCTAATTCTATAAATCTGATGATGGCAGTTTCCTTACCTCATCTAGACATACTCAGGATGTCTACACATTTAATAGAAACTGCATTTAAAGGAAATGGATAACAACTTTATGCCAAAAAGGTGGGTGAACAATCCTTTTCTACTACTTCAGATCCAAACCAGTGATACTACATGTTAATTTTACAGGCAAAATACGCATCGGTTATATTAATTTGAAAAGAATGTGTCTTTCTGTAATCTTATATAAAAAACTGCCCCAGGTGCCCCCAAAACAGTCTATCATTCCTCTCGCATTGGTAATGTGATCCAACTGCCCCCTCCCCCAAGATGTCAAGCTGCTGCTTCTGTACTGAAATTTTCGTAGGTTAAGTACTTTTACTGTGGAAACCAAGAACCAAACACAAACACTTAAATCAAAGGTGAGGCAAAAATGTTGTCCAATGCCACCAAGCACAACCAGTCAGCAGTTCACCAAAAATGTTTAATAAATATCCAAGGTAGTTTAAGTGCTGTCATCAATGACTTCATCAGATCCAAGGTAGTTTAAGCACTTTCATCAGGAATACATCAATGACTTCATCATCTGATGTATTCCTGATGAAAGCGCTTAAACTACCTTGGATATTTATTAAACATTTTTGGTGAACTGCTGACTGGTTGTGCTTGGTGGCATTGGACAACATTTTTGCCTCACCTTTGATTTATTACTTTTATTGTGGGATGGCAAAAAGCTCACGTTTTGATTCAGGCTATTAATCCTTCTTGTAGAGTAGTTTCCGGTAAAAGAGAGAAGGATGCCTTTTTTCCTGTAGAGATTCAAGATTCTGAATTTGCACAGGAAGATGCAGGGATGGATTCAGGGTTTTGTCCTTGGCTTTCTAATTCACCCGTGGGGATTTCTCTTTCTTTGCGACTATTACTAGAACGTCCCACTATTTTCCGTGGAAGAACACTAACATTTCTCAGTCTCTCAAAAAATGCTAAGTTGTTACTGAAAGATTTTCTAGAACCTTCACCCATTCCTCCTGTTCTGCCTGCTTTACAGGATGCGTGTCTTACTGCCTGCAGATATTTTGATAGCCAACTATCCCTAAAAAGGCAGACAGGATGTACCTCTCTCTCCAGCAGGTCCTATTTATATCACAGGCAAAGTTTAAAAGTCTTTAGACTGGGTAATTCTGGTATTATTTGTTTTGTGGATAAGCAGGAGGTCCATCAGACTGGGGTCTTACAATGCCCTGCATTGCCAGGCATAGACCTTCGCTCAACCTTCAACTGTGAATTTCAGAATTTTATACTGTCGGGCTCATACGGTAAAAGTTTATTCTGACATATTGTGAAAGTATGTGGATTATATCATATCTACAAGTTTCTTCTTGTGAAGACAAATCTGATTTAAATAACTTAAGTTTCTTCTATTGCACAGGTCACTACTCAACTCAGAGCGTGTGTATGACTCTGTTGATACTTCTTCCAGGGCTATGGTCACTGGTACAAAAGAGGCTTGCTTGGCTGCATTCTCAGAACCTTCCAGATGATTGTAAAAAAGATATTTTAAATTCTCCCTTGGACAGAGATTTAGTGTTTAGCACCTTTGATGCAGAAGTGATCAAAAAGTAGTATGAAAGGGGTAAGATGAGCCAGTTAATCTCTAGGATTTTTCAGCCCTCCTTTTCCAGACTGGATTTTCTTTCTCCTTATCCAATTTAAGCAAAAAAAAAAAAAAAAACAGAACAAACGATCTCAAAACAATTCAGGTAAACATACATTAAGAAATGGCAAGGAGATTCCAAAAAGAAGTTTCAAACCTACCAAAGCCAAGGACATACCAACAAATATGAATGACTATTCAAGAGACCTTGTGACCCCCTCTCAACCTGACCCGCTTTCTCTTCCAGAAAGTCTGAATCTCTATTTTTCTATTGGCAACAGATTATTTCAGACAAATGGGTTCTGAGAATCATTCATCAGGGTTACAGATGGCAGTGGGAGGAAGTTCCTCCTTTCCAGGGGTGGTCATTCCTCATCTTGCAGATCAGACTGTTTTGTTTCCACCTGTTCTTCATGCTGTCCTGAAGAAGTGATGGAACCAGTTCCTACTTCCCAGGTGGGGAAGGGTTTTATTCAAGGATGTTCATAGTCCCAAATAAAGAAAACTCTTGGAGACCAGTTTTGGATCTTTCTTTCCTAAACCTGTTTGTGATGGTGCCCAAATGTAAAATGATGCAACTTCACAATCTGTTACCTCTTCTTCCTCTTTCAAGTTTCCTGGTAACACAAGACTTAAACGATGATTATCACAATCCTATTCATCCAGACTTCAAGGGTTTCCTTAAGGCTTTGTGTGTCTGGATCACATTATCAGTTATCTGCCTTGCCCTTTGGACTATCCACTGCACCAACAATGTTCATAAAATGCCTAGCTCCAGTTATATCTCATTGCAGGCTACAGGATGTTTATGTTTTTCCATATTTAGACAACTTGCATATCTCTGCAGAGTCTTTTTTAAATTTTCAGGAATCTCTTCTGTGTGAGATCTCTCTTGCCCAAGCTGGGATGTCAAGAGAACATTCAAAAGTCTTTCTTGACTTGCTCACTCAGGATTGTGTTCCTGGGATGTCAGCTAGACACCTCAGTTCAAAGAGCTTTTCTTCCACAGGAAAAAATAGATCTTTACTTAGGTCTATTCCTAATATTTTCTGCTCAAGATTTCAGACACCCTGAGGGAATACCTCAGAATTTTGGGTTTCATGGCATCTATGACTTTCATGACACCTCTGGCAAGACTTCACATGAGACAGATATAGTGGCACCTGAAATCTCTTTGGTCCCAGCATCAATACCCTTTATCTTTTCAGATCACAGTACTGTTTTTTTTTTCAGAAGAGAAATCACTTGGTGAAGATAACAAATTTCCTTAAATCAAGGTCACCCCTTTTCCTTCCCTGTTCCAAAGCAGTCACCACAGATGCTTCAGACTTTGCTTGGGTAGCAGTTTCAGGAGAGAAAAAGTAAAGAGGGTGCAGGACACCAAGGAGAGAAGGAAGTAAATATCAAGGAGGTGCTTGCCCTGATCAAGGCACTCAATTCTCTGAACCATTTCTGGTCCCCTGGACCTAGCATATAAAAAGTTTGAAAAAGGCCAATGGTTACTGTAACAAAGGAGAGACACTGTCAACACTGTTAATTTTTGAAACCCAGGCATGACAGTGGTAACAATGTAGACAATCTCTATGATTTTAACTTAAATTTTAACATCTGGCCAGGAATCACTGCTTCTAAGAATGACACAGTCAAGTACCTATATTAAGAATGTACCAAAGGCTGCAAAATAAGAAGAGAGCTTTTTTTTCCACAGGAAAAAATAAATCTTTACTTAGGTCTGTTCCTAATATTTTCTGCTCAGATTTCAGTCACCCCGAGGGAATACCTCAGAATTTTGGGTTTCATGGCATCTATGACTTTCATGACACCTCTGACAAGACTTCACATGAGACAGATACAGTGCCACCTGAAATCTCTTTGGTCCCAGCATCAATACCCTTTATCTTTTCAGATCACAGTACTGTTTCTTTACTCACCTGTCAGACAAAATAAATTAAAGCTGTTCTTTTTCAGATTCCTTTTCTCCCTCCCTAACCTTCCTTCCTACTTCCTCCTGTCCCAAAATCCCACTCTATCTTCTATTTTTCTGTATATTTCTACAATCACCTATTATTCTGCATTTCTTTGACAGCATGCTCCTTCATACCTCCCCAACACTTACTATTTATCTCAACTGCATCATTTTCCAAAATCTCTAACAAGTACTGTATCATGACATATTTTCTGATCTTTTTGTATGCAACTTTGTCTTCCTCTTATTTACTTTACTCCTGTTAATTCCTTAATATTTTGGACAATCTGTACTCAAAATTTATTTACTTGCATACTTTGTACTCTGAATTCTGTACTTACATAAATTGTACTGTGAATTTATTGTACTTGCACAATTTGTACTGTGGAGCTTTTCTCCCACTGAATAAGGGTGCAAGGTCAGTCAGACTATCCCAGCCAACAAATGTCAAATAAATAAATAAATTTAGTAGCTAGATAACAAAACTTATGTAACAAACCTGTTTTCTTTACAGGTGTGTCATAACTTGCATTTTCTTGCCAAATGCCTGTATTATGTACATACCACAACACTAGCTTTGTTTTTTTTTTTGTTAGGTTAATTGGTGTGTACTAGGCTAATAACCACTAGGTCCTTTTTAAGCCTAGCCATGCAACCCAAATGCCCGACAATTTCTAGTACCCTCGATAAGTATAAGCAGGGGCTTGGGAGATGAAACATTTACAAGCATGGGCCCGGAAGATGAACCATTTACAAATTCCTGTGTCCATTAGAGACATAGGTGCCAAACCAGGGATAAATTTCCAGTTTCCAATCCAGTTGTCCAAGTTACAGTTAAATTGGGTTAAGGAGGAACTCTGCTTCACATGAGTGAGGAGCCTGTTCCAGTGAAGGGGTAAGTCTCTGTGATACATACCTGTCTCTTCAGCGGGTCCTATTTATTTTACAAACAAGGTTTAAGTCCTTAGAATGGGTAATTCTGGTGCTGTTAGTTTTGCAGATCTGCAGGAGGTCCATCAGGGTGGGGTTTGATAATGCCTTGTATGGCAGGCATAGCTCCCCCCTTAACAGCCTGTAGGAGACAGAATACAGGGATAGGGCTTTGAGGCTGTTTGCGCAGGACATGTTTCTTATGCCTTGTATTCTTTTAGTAAGGAACCTCTGTAGATGTTCCAATTGTTGGGTATGCCTGGTTAGGTACATACCAATGGCAGCATTGCACTCAGTTACAGGTGTGATGAATGCTAAATAAAGTGGAACAATGACCTCCTTGGGCCTAGATGCCATACCTATAGAATGATTTTTTCACTACTGTACACATGTAATGGTCAAAGGCTAGATTACTGACTGGGTGTCCCCAAAGTCCCCGACTACTGGGTCAATTCTTAGGGTATGTTGTCTATATGACAGTTTCCTTCAGGAAGTCATCCACCCATGGTTATAATTATGTCTTCCTTTGCATTTAATTTTAGTCAAAGGCTCGGATACAAGTTATTTGTCTGCGTCAGCCCTTCTTGAAGAACATTAGTGTCTGTGGGGGATTCTATGACTGCTTCTTCTTTGCAACTATCTGTATATTTGGCCAGCCAGAGGCCACTGACATTGTCTCCAAATTCAGAGAAGTAAATGTAAAAAAAGGAGCAGTCCCAGGATTGAACCCTGACGGACTTCATTTGTGACTGGGCTTTTTGTATAATAGACTCCCCAGTTCTAACTTCCTGGGTCCTGTCTGTGAGCCAGCTGGCTATCCTCTGGGTGACATAAGGTTTGTACCTAACCTCTTGAGCTTGTCAACAATGCTGGAGGTGTATTGTGTTAAATTAGTTGGCCAGGTCAAGGTAGGTATTGTGAACCATTCTGCCCTTATCTATTGCTTTGGTGAACTTTTCAAAGAAGACACCTAGGTTGATTAGGCATGACCTGTCCTCAATGAAACCAAACTGGGTTGGGGCTAGTGTCTGGAGGTTTCCTATGGAATTATTAATCATTTCCATGATAACTCTTTCCATGGCTTTGCAAATGAGACTAGTCAGACTTATGGGTCTTTAGCTTCCTGGGTTTGTAGATGGCCCACCTTTGTGCAGAGTGTTGACTATTGCTGTTCTCCATTTATTAGGCAGGAAGACTATTTGGAGGCTATGGTTAAACAAAGATTCCAGATGGCCTGATAGGTCATGTTTCATGCTATTTAAAAGGCATCCTGAGATATTGTCTGGGCCCACTGATGCAGTGTTCTTGGCCTTGCAGAGAGCATTAGGGACTTGTTCCCTAGTAGTAGTAGGGGGAGTTGTATATGATGGTATTTCCAGAGGGGAAGTTGAGGGGGAGAAAGGGGTAAAGTTAGAGCTGAATCTGCTGGCCAGTAGGTTTGCTACATCTTCTGGCTCAGTACAGGTGGGTCCACTAACAATGAGCGCTGGACACAATTGTGTATTGCCTTTGAGGTTTCAGATATAGCTCAAAGATGCCCTGTGGTTGTCTTTGGCGGACTTTGTTTTTCCTCTGAACTGTTTGTTTAGTTTGAAGGGAATGTTTTTATCCTGCTAAGTACTACACTTCCTAATTTTTGCCATCATTTTCTTACTTTGGTTACACAGCCTACTGATGATGTGATTCCACTAGGGTGGCTTGTTTATTGAGTTAGTTCTGTACTTATTATTGATGGGTACAGCTGCCTCTACGCAGCTATTAACATGCTTGTATAGGCTTTCTGTGAACAGTTCCATGTAGGCAGCAGTGTTCTCAAGGTTAATGGCAGCTTGAAATTTTGCCATGTTATCACTTAATAGTAGGAAGTTAGCCTTTAAGTAGTTCCTGAGTATTCCAGGGTTAACTGGGGTTCCGATTTTTATTTTCTCTTCAAAGGAGACCGTTTTGTTGTCTGACCTTACCAGAGAGGACATTACACTAGGAGTTGTACAGCACTCTCCCATATTAGTAATAACCAGATCCAATATCTTTGCTCTACTGGGTCAGCATATTGACAACCTGGTCCAGGGAGTTATTGTTTACAAAATCCAGAAATCTCTGTGCCTGCATGTTTGGTGTCCTATACGGTTCCTAGTTAATAGTGGAGTAATGAAAGTTGTCCATGAATATGGTACTGGGTGGGTTGGCTGGAGAGTGTTTCCAGAAGCTTAAATGCATGGTATGATTTTCCTGGGTCAAACTGGGAGACCTACAGCTTGCAAGGAAGTGGTATGGGATTTTGCCTATGGTGATCTGAATGTGGACAAGGTTAAGTGCACAGTTCTGTTTGACAGGCCTTGGGGTATATTTGTGATGTAAACGGAGACACCTCCACCTTTAGTCCCTTTCTGTGTAGTAGCTGGTATAAATGTATGGATGGCATTATAGCCTTGCACTGCTGGTGTCCTCTCTGCAGTTTTAAACCATGTTTCAGTGACTGCACAGACATCAGCATTCTGTAGGGTGAGGAGAGCTTGTAAGGAGTGGAGTTTCTTGTTTAGACTCCTAGCATTGAGCAGTAACATCTTCAGATTTTCTACATTTTGATTTGATATTTTTGGAAGTACTTTCAGTTTAGCGCTGCCTTAAAAAGACACTATGAGGTAGACAATGTGTTAGCTACTATTCAAAATCCTAGAAGGAAGAGGCACAGAACAACCCCAGCAAAGCACTGTGATGTCGTTGGCCATCTTCTTCCATGCTGACAAATATTGCAACACCTTGGAATAACACCAGAAACAAAGTCAATTATTAAAGTCAGTCAATTTTTGTTCATATTGTGGCATCATCCTTGGAGAAGGTAAATGCTGCTCAATGTCAGGCTCATATCAGCCTGGGACACATATTCCAAGAGTTCCGTGCTGTCTCTTTTCATATAGTACAGGGAGGCATGCCTCAGGTCATTTACACTCGCACTATGATTGAGTCATACTGGTACTTGTGGTACAATGACTCGAGTGTGTGAGTCATGTGCTGGATCCTGGCCCCTGATAAGCAACTAAATGCGACTTCCTGCTTACTCAGCCTAGTGAGAGGGACATCAGTGTCTCTCACACAATGGAGTCTCCAATAACCAGAATGTTGGATTGTGTGGTGACTAGCCTTATGAACTTAGAAGTAGAGGCTCCAAGACATGTGGCTGTATGTGTTGATGTGAGTGTTTTTTTGAAAGAGTGCATTCCGGGCTGCTTGTTATGTGTACTTTGTCTAGGAGGGCTTCAGAGTTTAGAAAGGTTACATTTAAGTGTCTCAGCATATGTGGGTCTATGGTACCTGCTTTCTACTGTGTGTGACAGGTGCAGCTTGTTGTTGTTGTCTTTCGGCTTTTCCCGGTTAGGGGTCGCCACAGCGGAACTCTGGTCTGCTAATGATTAGCAGTAGATTTTCACAAATGCCGAGGTGCCAGCTCGACGCCCAACCTTCAACAAAGGCACGCCCATTTACACATGTCTTTCGAATGCCCACCCAACCGCGGGGAGGACATGCAGACTCCACACAGAAGGCACTCCCCCCACTCCAGCAGAGAATCGAACGGGAGAACCTTTTGCTGTGAGGCAACAATGCTACCGCTGCACCACCACGGAAGTCTGACAGGGTGCAGCCTGTGTATTACTGAAATTGCTTCTTGTTTTGAGAATTAACTGGTTTGTCAGTAAATATGAGCCAATTTCTACACTGTCCCAGGATGCCCATATCCACAAAGCTGGTAACGGAGATAGTGGGAAAGTTCATATCCATGGGAACAGGCCCTTTTTTAATTAATTAGATGGTGGCAGTAAGAATATAAAGTAATGCCAAGAATATCTGGTTTGCAGCTCTGGAGGCAGTTCTTGTCACTGCAAGCTAGTTGTCCCCGTGTACAACCTGGTATTGCTGAAATTTCAAGGGTGCTTTTCCAGGAAAAATGTCAACTCAACGTGCCTAAAATCTACACAGGGCACTGCCAAACACTTGAGGTGAAACTACTTAAATAGGCCCTGATAACTTACAGATGAAGTATTTAGGGAGATATTCTGAAATTAGGTTAGACAGCAGCTAATCAAGCAGTACTTTCTAAAAAGAAATAATTAACTTTGCCAAGAATGATGAAAAAAGGTGACTCACCTGACTGGCTAGTACCTGGCTACCACTAGTGGTGGTCTCACTACAGCTTCACACTGCTGGGATACAATGCTCCTTTGCTTCTTTTCTCATCAGAAGCTAAACAGTGGCATCAATCCCAAGATGAGAAAGAAGGCAGCCACAGGCTCTTTGGTGATCAACAGTATTGACCTAGATGATGCAGGGGTCTTGTAGATTTGTTGTAATCTTTTCCTGGTAAATGCCTTGAACAGGAACTAGACCGATCAAGAAGGTCCCACACAGACAGACACACACGACCCAATCAAAGGTAGTTAGAAATCAATGTCTTCTGCTCCTTCTCTCACCAGGAGCAAAACAGTACCACAAATTCCAAGCTGTTACCTATGAAGCAGTTAAGCTTTCTGGTGATCAGCAGTCTCCAGGAGATAATGTCCCTATGCTCCTTTTGTCATCTGGAACAAAACATAAGCACTAATCTCAGGATGACTACTGAGAGGCAGAACGTGGGCTCTTCAATAATTGGAGTCTTGGACTAGAGGTTGAAGATTTTAAAGGTAAAATGGAAAAAAAATAAGGTAATATCCTAAGAGTTGCAGTGTGCACTAAGCAGGTAGATATGAAAGAGGAGTTAATTCAAGCTTTAGCAATCTAAAGAAAGAGACACTAATTTTAAAAGAACAAGATAGATTGGACGGGGGTGGCCACTTAGTATTCTGGCTCTATGGAATACAGTGGGATGGCCAATAAATTTAAATACCTGAAGGGGAGTGACTGCACAAAATAATATTCTTGTGCTTAATGACACTAGCCAATGAAAGAGAAGAGGGAAGGAAATATGCAGTCAAATTAACATAAGGGACAGGCTACTAGACAGACAGTTGAGTTTAAAAGCACAACAGTGGAGAGGTAGGGAAAATGTTAATTTCTCTGACTCACAAGAGACTCAGTTCAGGTCTCTTTTCAAGTTAAATATGCAAATGAAAGCAGAATAAAATTAAAACACAACACTGTAAAGAAGATGCACCACACTATTCAAAATAGAAGCAATGAAACAAGAAAGCAAAAAAATAACCTTTCCCTCCCAGCAGTCTAAGGCAGAGTCTGAGTGAGGTTCTCCATCCATCTCAAATCATGGGTTATCAGATCCAACTGGGTCAGTGGCCAGAAACTTTAGACTTTGGCTCCAAGACTTCAGCTCTTCCCCTCTCTCATAATGCACCACCACCAACTCTACCTCAGATTGAGTTTGTCCACCCAGTATTTCACCATCAAATCTAAAGTTCAACAGGATACTACCTACAAGTAAAACTACATAACCCCATAGGGCAACCAGACAGGGCTTCAACAAAGAAAGGCTTCAGGAAATGTCCACTGTTGTCTGGTACGAGCAATAAGAGACTGACAAATTATAAGGGGGTGGATGGTGGAAATGTTGAGAAGGAGGGAAGAAGACAACATAGATCTCGCATTATGGTAAATATACATAACTTTCATATCTGATGTTGTCTTTTCCATTTGCCTCAATTCATGGGACAGAATCCCCTGCAAGAAAATCCCTGGACGACTCTATAGTAGGGTATTCAGAGAGTGGTAGCACCAAAAGCAGCTCTAGACTTGGACTGCAGAGTGTGCTTGTAATAAGAACACATGTACTGTAGTTAATCTGGCTGCTACTCAGATGTCATCTAAAGGGACATAGTTAAAGAAGGCTGCAGGAAGTGCTAGACTGTGGCATTGGTTTAGAATAAAATGACAGTACTTTAGCCTGACAGACTAAAACTGACCAATAAACACCTGAACAAGATAATCTTAGACATGCTGGAACCCAACTTTGCCTTAGAAAAAGAAATTAAGAGTTGATCACTTTTTCCTAAAGTCTTTTGCATGATGTAAATAAAACCTAAACTGATGGCAAACATCCAAGGAATAAAGGTGTTATCTTCCCTTTATTTGAAAAATCAGAAAAGAAAACCAGTAGATGTATAGATTGGTTTGGGTTCGTCTCAGACACTTCCTTGGGAACAAAGGCGGTATTGGTTCTGCAGGGAAATCTGTTCTTATGAAAAATCAAATAACAGGGTTGGCACTACAAAGCCTGCAACTTAAAAATTCTCCTGACCGAAGTAACATCCAAAATCATCACCTTCTATGACAGAAATTTTAAATCTGTGGAAGCTACAGTTTCAAATGGAGCCTTAATCAGGCTTTGTACAAAACAGTGATGTCCCAAGGAGTAAAGGGATCTCTCAGCAGAGGTTTCAGAAGAAAAGCTCCTTTAACGAATGCTTAGAGAGCCTTAAGGAAGAAATGGGAGCATGTTGTTCTCCCACATGAAAATTAGAAATGGTAGACAATTGCACTTAATCACAGTATAACTAACTCCTGAATGAAAGAGACCCAACAGGAATTCCAAAGTGGAATCCAGGGGTGCAGGTAAAGTATACAAGCCTTTAGAATTTGCCCAAATAGTGAATCTTTTCTACTTACTCTTCTAAGTCCTCCAAGTGGAAGGCTTTTGAGAAGATGTGTGAATATGAACAACTCTGGAGGACAGCCTGGAATTTGGTGAGACCAAACAAAGGGCTCTAACTGGTAGTGACTGGCTCCCAGAGGAATGCAGGAACCTTCTGGACTGCCTGGCTATCTTGATGTAACAGTAGGTGTCCTATAGGTTGACCAGGCACATCCAGTTATCCTTCTTCGGAAGAGGGACTATGGACTGCACTGTGACCAT
Organism: Protopterus annectens; assembly: GCF_019279795.1. NCBI lineage: Eukaryota > Metazoa > Chordata > Ceratodontiformes > Protopteridae > Protopterus > Protopterus annectens. The sequence continues at coordinate 225,959,034 of NC_056743.1, forward strand.
ACACAACGAAATTTGTTTGAGAAAATGATTCAGCTTGCTTAGGTCCAAAATCAGCCTGAGTTTCCCATTCTTTTATTGATAGTAAAAAGTACCTTAAGTAGAGTCTGAATCCTTTGTGGTCTGATGTGACCTCCTGAATTATTCTTTTTCCTAACAGTTTAATTATTTCTTGTGCTGCTGCCCTTCTTTGTCAGGGTAGAACATCGGGAAATGTCTTTTTGAAGTTTTCATTAGGGATATGAATGAAATGATAAAGTACTTGGTTATTACTCCCAACCAGGAATTAGTGATGATGGTTTTTCAGGCTTGTGGGTAGAAAGTGAAACACTACAGCCTCCAGAGAAAGGCAATCGGGTAACCATTCAGAGTGCTGAAAGGGATTACTGACAAAAGGATCTCCAAACCCTTGGTTCGGTGATACATTTTTACTTCTAGGGTGACATCCATTAAACATACCCTTCTGCCCACATCAACAGATTTGTCCTGGACAAAACTTTAGGATTTCTGGAACCAAAAACATTTCCTGCCTTTCTGGCTGCAAGAAAAGGACCTCAGTGGGGTGCAAAATGGATTCCATTAGCAAACAAGGTTTTATTGTCCTATTCACTCGTAGTTAACATGTCTTTGAACTTGGGGGCCAAATAAAGTGGACCCAACGGAAGTGGCATTACAGGAAGATATCTTGAAACGTTCCACAAAATCACAGTCTCACATCTAAGAGTGACTGGGAAAGTATAGTTGTGTAAAATCTTACCATAACAGTAGATGACATTCTTTTCACTGTTGCAATATTCATCACCTCTGGGACCCCCAAAGGACAGCCCAACATCCGGTCAGTATACCAAAGCCTTTATTACCTAGGCAGCATCATACATCAGACATCAGACATATGCTCCCCTACACAGGTGTAGGATATAAAGGTGATTTATGTATGCTTCCAACTCAAAACTGAGAAACCCCAGGAGAACTAGGACTGCCGGCATAAAGGGGGACATGTCTATCCAAAATAAAGTAATGGAGAGGAACCTCTCAGCCAGTACTGAAAATATAACCCATAAAAAAGGAAGAGAAATGGGGGCAGCAGGAAGGGAGTGAATATTGCAACACAGAAAAGGCAATCTACTGTTATGGTAAAATTTTACACAATTGTACTATGTCCTTCCATATCACTGTTGCACTATTCATCACCTCTGGGAAAATGCAAAAGCTATAGTGAAGTCAAGGATGAAGAAGGCAAAGAGGAGCCCCTCAACAAACCCATGCAGGGCAGCTTTGGCAAAACCCACCCTGGCCCTGGAAATGACATCCAATTTGTAATGTTTTGAAAGGTGAACCGAAGACCAAATAACAGCTTCAGGAATGGAGTTGGCTTCCAAACCTTTGAAGAAAGCCCCCCAAAGAGGCCACTGCTCTAGTAGGATGAGCCCTCGTGGAAGTAGACAACTGCTAACCATAAAAGAATAACAAAAAGAAATGGCCTTGGAAATCTAAGAGGAGATGGTTCACTCACAAACTGTTAAACCCAATGCCCTGGTATGAAAAGAAACAAAAAGCTGATCAGATTTACTAAAGGTTTTAGTTTTCTCTAAACAATATCTGAGCTGTCTATTCAAATCCAAAGTATGTGCAGCCATCTCACTAGCACACTGAGGAGGAGGAGGGGAAAAAAGGACGACACTGGATAGACTGATTAAGGGATGTTCATTAAACACCTTGGGCATAAAAGAAGGATTCATATGGAAAGACACCCTGTCTCTATGAAAAACTAAAAAAGGTGGGACTGCCATCAAGGCATGTATCACGGAAATCCTTCTGGCAGAGGTTAAAGCTACCAATTAAACAGTATTTCAGGTGCAATGTTGCAAAGCAGCAGCAGCAGGCTCAAAAGGAGCCTGAGTCAGCATTTCAAGGACAAAATTAAGATCCCAAGGAGGAGGAGGAATGGGCCTTCTTGGGGGTCTAATATGAAGGATGCCTTTAAGAAACTGCTTCAGGGCAGGTCCCTCTCAAGTTGAAGGTTCTGAAGTCCTCTTACTACTCTCTCTAGCCTTGTCTTTGACAGACTCTCTCTTTCAATCCTTGGTTTTCTCCTTCTTATCTTTATCCGTAGCCTTCTTGGAAGGAGGACATCCAGAAGTAGAAAGCTCCAGATTCTCCCATTGGGCCAGGCCAAGGCCCTCCAAAATCAGTTTAGTTTGTTCATCTGTAGGTACACTGTGACCAAAAAGGCACAAATTTCACACTCTATCAAGATGGGCTGAGCCCAAACAGTATACACACAATGTGTAGGTTCTGTAGTACAACTGCGTGTCTGCAGGCCACTTATTTCTTGAACCCTAAAGCCTAGTCTGCCATTGAAAAAAGAAATGCATAGAAACAAGAGGAATAAGTGAATACAGTTTCCACAGGAAAAAAAACGAACTAATGGGAAGTGAGTGAAAGTAAAGTCCTAAAACTTGCCTGAGAGATGAGACCAAGTCCTATAACCATCTGTCTGTCTATCTGTGGATCTATACCTTTAAGCCAGAACATCAACTTTCTAAACACTGACAGCAAAATGTCGACACACTGCTGTTCATGCTGCAAAGTTCAACCTCTGAGCAAGAAAAAATACACATCATTTTTGCAAGGGGGCAAGCTGCCCTGCATTCCCCACACCCACTGCTAATTATATATTACTAAGGGGCATATTCCCTGCCCTGGGAACTGTCAGTCTCAAATACCTGTCGATAATCTTTTTTGCCAACCAAAGTGGGTCAGCAAACCAAATGCTGACATTATAGCATTTCACTCAAATGTACCTCTCCTATATATATATATATTTTTTCAACAAAAAGAATCCTAAATGGTCAAGAAAGTGATAGGTAATACAGCTTCATAGGTAAACACCAGGCTATCAGTTTGCAGACTATTACAAGCCTTGATTAATAACCAAGAGTCAGAATCAAACCATGTACCATGTATCTTCTTCTTTCGGCTTTTCCTGGTTAGGGGTCACCACAGGGGACCACCTGTCTGCTCATGATTGGCAGTGGAGTTTTACTGTGTCGAGTTGCCAGCCCGGCTCCTACCTTCCACAGAAGGCACACACACACATGCACTCATGCCTAGGGCCAATTTAGAGTATCCAATCCACCTACAGCATGTCTTTGGGATGTGGCAGGAAGCCGGAGCACTCGGAGGAAACCCACATGACCACAGGGAGGACATGCAGACTCCGCACAGAAGGCACCCCAGCCGAGGATCGAACAGGAAAACCTCTTGCTGTAAGGCGGCAATGCTAACCACCGTGGCCGCTCTAAACCATGTACCTTGTATCTGGGAGGTAAAGAGCTTAAACCATTAAGCCAACCCCTTCCCTTATCTGCCAGAAACTTGAGCACTTGGAGAATGTGTCATATAGCATGGCAAACGAGATCAAAGGGCAGAGCTGATGTTGGTTCATTATGGGACAGGGGCGGAGCTCGAGCCTTGGACCCGAAGTTTAAAGTTGCTTGCCTTGGATCTAATCAGATCTGATCATATCCAATAACCTATTAGTTAAGGCAAATGGAAAAGACAATATCAGTACTGACAGGAATTTCATAACCCCACTGCTAAGCATTCTTGCTCTACAATTGTACACCACTCCGATGAAAGGAACAGTCAATACACAATGGGATTTTTGACTGAGCTCCAATATAATTGCCTAATAATAATCTCAATGGAGATTATCATCTTCCTCTCTCTCTGTGGATCTCTCTCTCTCTCTAAATATATATATATATATATATATCTATATATATATATATATATATATATATATATATATAGATTTAGATTAGCTAAAGATCTATAGATATATAGATATTTATATACATAGACGTGCACATAGTATAGGATTGGATTCCTTCAGCCTCATACCTCTCAATTGTCCAGATTTTTGCCTTATATTTTTGATCTGTTCCTTATAAAATTTGTGGCTTTCTGGCAAATCATGGTGGATTAAAGTCACTAAATAATAAAAGACAATTGAGTTTCAGATTGCATATCCTTCAGAAAATGCATACTAACAAATCCTATTTTAGCAACTTTCTAAGTTTATAAAAACAATATTTAAAATCTCTCCCTATTTTTGCCCCCCCCCCATTACTTTAGGCTTCATCCAGATTTCTTGTCTTAAGAGGTTGAGAGGTATGCTCAGCCTCCTTTTCCTTACTGTTGACTCTAAGCAAGCCACTTAATGAGACAGCTCTCCTGCGCTGGACCTGAAAAAGCTCCATATAGATCAGTGCACTACCCCAGTTAATAAATATGTACAGTGCATATAAAAAGTTTACACAGCCCTGTTAAAATGCCAGGTTTTTGTAATATAAAAAAACGAGACCACAATAAATCATTTAAAAACTTTTCCCACCTTTAATGTGACCTATAACCTGCACAATTCAATTGAAAAACAAATGTTGGGGGAAAAAATATAAAAAATAAAAAACATACAATACACTGGTTGCATAAGTGTGTACACCCTTAAACTAATACTTTGTTGAAGCACTTTTTGATTTAATTACAGCATTCAATCTTCTTGGGTACACACCTGACATCAATTAGAGAGACTCTGATTAACCCTAAATAAAGTTCAGCTGTCCTAGTAGGATTTTCCTGTCATCTACTCATTTGCCTGCTACAGCAAAATACATGGCTCACAGAGAGCTTACAAACTATCAAAGGGATCTTATTGTTGAAAGGTATCAGTCAGGAGAAGGATACAAAAAACTTCCACAGTGAAGACAGTCATCCAAAAGTGGAGAAAATATGGGACAACCGTGACGTTGCAAAGAACTGGACGTCCCTCCAAAATTGATGAAAAGACACGATGAAAACTGGTCAGAGAGACTGCCAAGAGACCTACAGCAACACTGAAGGAGCTGCAGGAATTTCTGGCAAGTACTGGTTGTGTACTACATGTGACAACAATCTCCCATATTCTCCATGTCTGGACTATGGGGTAGGGTTGCAAGGAAGAAGCCTTTTCTTACACAGAAAAACATCCAGACCCAGCTAAAATTTGTAAAACAATGCATCAAGTCTCCCAAAAGCATGTAGAAAAATGTGTTATGGTCTGATGAGACCAAGTTTGAATGTTTTGGCCACAATTCCAAAAGGTACGTTTGGCGCAAAAACGCTTTGCATCACCAAAAGAACATCATCCTCATGGTGAAGCATGGTGGCGGCAGTATCATGCTTGGGGGTTGCTTTTCTTCAGCTAGAACTGGGGCTTTAGTCAAGGTGGAGGGAATTATGAACAGTTCCAAATACCAGTCACTTTTGGCCCAAAACCTTCAGGCGTCTGCTAGAAACCTAAAGATGAAGAGGAATTTCACCTTTCAACTTAATGACCTCAAGCATACATCCAAATCAACAAAATAATGGCTTCACCAGAAGAAAATTAAAGTTTTGGAATGGCCCAGCCAGAACCAAGACCTAAATTCAATAGAAAATTTGTGGGGTTACCTGAAGAGGGCTGTGCATAAGAGATACCCTCGCAATCTGACAGATTTGGAGTGCTTTTGCAAGGAAGAGTGGACAAATATTGCCAAGTCAAGATGTGTCATGCTGATAGACTCCTACCCAAGAAGACAATGCTGTAATTAAATCAAAAGGTTCTTCAACAAAGTATTAGTTTAAGGGTGTGCACACTTATGCAACCTGCGTACAGTATGGTTTTCATTTTTTATATTTTTTCCCCAAACAGATTTGTTTTTCAAATGAATTGCACATGTTGTAGGTCACATTAAAGGTGGAAAAAGTTTTGAAATGATTTATTGTGGTCTCATTTTTTTATATCACAAAAACTTGGCATTTTAACAGAGGTGTGTAAACTTTTTATATCCACTGTATGTATATCACTGGACTACAAGGTAGAAAGATGACAATGGAAGCATTGACATTAGCAGCTGACTACCTGGGCATCCGTATTTGTTATGCCCGCCAGATGTTACCCAGTTGTGCAAATATGTTGACAGCACAGAAGCCTTCTGCTCTTACTATTAAAATCTGGAAAGTCAAAAAAATTCTGTCAGTGTCAAAACTAAATCTTGAATTAAAAATTTCAGTGCTACAACTGTCAAATGCTTATTTTCCAACAGGTTTTTGACTGTAAATATCGATATCCTCAAACTAGTGGTTCAAAAGGACTAACATGGTCTTTGTAGTCATCACAAGTATTCACAGTTTTGCAGGGGGGCAAGCCCTCCTGCACCCCCCCCCACACCCCCTGCAAATTATATATTCCAACTCCGAGATCACACTACAGTGAGGAAAAGGGTAAATTTCCTGATATCCACTGTAGTGTGATTCATTATCAGAAAGTCGAATGCACATTAGCGAATGTACACTACTAATCACTACTGAGCATTCGGACATTTGCAGAACAACATTATGGAAACTTGGGAAGATGCTTTTGTCCATTCTGGTTTCGCATGTTGTTCCATATTTTAATAGTAAACCATATATAAACACACACACACACACACACACACACTATACATATATATTTACATGTCTGTCTTTGTTACTCATCACAGCCTTTAATTCAAAGGACACACATGTATCTGAAGCTATTTGAATCAATACGGGCAGACATTATTACTACTTCACTGTGTCTATCTCCAGTCATGAATTATTTAAAAAAAATATGCAAACTTCCCCCAAGACCGTGTTTCCTTGGAGGACGTTAACATGTACAGTGATATATGGGAAAACCCCTTGCAAGAAATCTGTAGGAGACAACTAAGGTGTTTTCTAATGCAGTAATACACTTATGCTGTAGGCAAAAGAGAAAACTAGATGCAGCACTGTCTCTCCAAACAGCATAAGCCTAACGCTATAAAGAGAGGAGAAGGAGGAACAGCAGCTGTCCTATTACAGGAACTGTGACAAGCAGAACTGACCCCACTCCAACTTACTCCTGCTACTAGCTGTACAGACACACAAAGAAGGGGCTTGTCTAGAGAACAGAATCAAGTATGCTGAGCTCTCAAAGAACAGTTAAAGGTTCAGTATGAGTGAAACTGGCTAGAACACAGTAGGGCTGTTACCTTTTTTAGGACTTGGGACAGAACATGGGATGAAGTTAAGAAAATATTTTGCGACAGACTGGGAAAAGTAAGCCTAGAAAGGAAGATGTCAGGGATGAGCAGTGATTCAAGTACGCAAGGGAAGATTAGATGGAAAGGTGTGTTAAGTATGTAAATATGTTAAATCTTAAGCTTCAATAGTATGTTACTAAATCAATGTTAAGTTTGGTATTATCTACGTAAATCTGAATGCTTCTATATACACCTTACATTTTGCTTAAAATTTAACTGTGGAGCTTTTCTCCCCGGGCCTCTGCTGAAAATGGACATGCATCCAGTCGGACTTTCCCGGTCAACAAATGATAAAATAATTAAAATAAATAAATGTCCCCTATGAAGTAACATAGTGGATACATGAGTGGTTAGTCAGTTACCAACATGAAGGAGATACATAATTATCGTGGGCTGCAAGTATAAAATGCCTTGGCAGAGAGCACCTGCAACACAGTAGTGTTGGCACTAGTACTCTGGGCCTCATAAAATAAATAAAACAAAATTACTAAAGATCCGCGTTTAAAGGAGAATACCATGGTAGCATTAACCACCACACCTTAGCAACAGTTGTTAAGTTTTGCTTACAAAAATCTGCCTATTCAATTTTAGACAGTAGTCATTCCTAACTAGTTCCATCTATTTACAAAGCACTACTACTACGCAGAATTAAATTGGCAAATACAAACAGAGAGGCACTGTATACTTTACTTTCACAAAGCAAAACTGTGGTGTTTAGTGCCTAAACCTGAAGAGAGTTTTGTAAGCATTTTTACCAAAAGCAGGAGTTTTGAAAATCCATATGTCTGGGCCAAAGTCAAGGGGCTTTTTTTTTATTAAAAAAATAAAGTTTTGTCACTTTCATTTATTTTAAGTCAGGGGGCTTTTTTAGGCTGGTCCCATAGTACTGCTGCTACTCCTTTAAACAACAATTACAGCTGAGGGTCACTGTGAAAACCGACGTATATCATCTTCTTTCGGCTGTTACCGTTAAGAGTCACCAAAGCGGATCATCTGTTTCCATTTCTTCCTGTCCTCTGCATCTTGCTCTGTCACACCAATCACCTGTATGTCCTCTCTCACCACATCCATAAACCTTATCTTAGGCCTTCCTCTTTTCCTGTTACCTGGTAGCTTCATCCTCAGCATCTTTTTCCCAATATACTCAGCATCCCTCCTCAGCACATGTCCAAACCAATGTAATCTTGCCTCTCTGGCTTTGTCTCCAAACCTTCCAACCTGGGCTGACCCTCTAAATACACTTATTCCTAATCCTGTCCACCCTTGTCACACCCAGTGCAAATCTTAACATCTTTAACTCTGTCACATCCAGCTCAAACTCCTGCCTTTTTTGTCAATGCCACTGTCTCCAACCCATATAACATAGCTGGTCTCACTTCCCTCTTGTAGACCTTCCCTTTCACTCTTACTGGTACTTGTCTGTCACAAATCACTCCTGACACTCTTCTCCACCCACTCCATCCTGCCTGTACTCTCTTCTTCACTTCTCTTCCACACTCACCATTACTCTGAACTACTGATCACAAGTATTTAAACTCATCCACATTCGCCACCTCTACTCCTTGCATCCTCACCATTCCTCTATCCTCCCTCTCATTCACACACATATATTCTGTCTTAGTCCTGCTGACCTTCATTCCTCTTCTCTCTAGAGCATATCTCCATCTCTCCAGGGTCATCTCCACCTGTTCCCTACTCTCACTACAGAACCAACGTATATACATTTTCATAAAATTTCCAAAATATCTCAACAGGATATTTGGTTATTAATTCTGTCATAGGTTTCCCAGTTATATCTACAACTGTTTCTACTTTCTGTTGCTTAAATCACTGTGTTAAAATATTTTGCACTCAAGTTAATAAGTAGTTTCACAGCAACCTTTCTAAACTCGTGGATATTGTCCAAATACTCCCTTTTTTATTTGCAGTTCTTGTTCTGTGATATTTCCCTTCTTCTACAATACTTTAACTTTTGTCAGTTCCTCTAAATACAAACTACTACTTCTTTACCCTCTCTCTTTCTCTTATTTCTATCATGCTTTTAACTCAATCCCTCTAGTACAGCTCTTTTGAGTACGTACTTTTAACTCCCAGTGGGAGTGGCTTGAGCCTTTAAAACATGAGGTTATCATCTTACAGTTCAAACACATATTCATATCTCTGGAACCATAAATGTTACTAGAAAACTGTACACGACAAACTATTCAGGATAAATGAATCTTTACATTAGTGTCTCTCATTCAGTTTGATGCTTTAAACTGGATTTTATAAGCCAAAATAAATGCACTAAATATTAATTTTGTAATATATAAACAGTTTATAATATGTCAGTAACCATTCAAACAAGACACATACTGCCAGCAGGATTTTCCTCATACAGCTGTGAGCTTTCATATGAAGCTGTGATGGCCTCTCTTTACCCCAGGTCAGTAATCAAGGAGCCTCAATCTTCCCCAATGAAACCGGCGAGAGACTTTCACTAAAAACAGGAATGAATTTACACAGTATTTTCAAATGCACTCTTTCCATCAAACACAATTTCCCCCAAGAACACACAGGGAACATGCTCTACTGGGACTGGACTCTGTCACTCTAGATCCCAAACAAGACTCACTTTGGAGTACTGTGTCCCAGTTCCAAGTAGCTGACACCCCACACCTGGATATTTTATTTTCACACACAAACACACTACTGGGAAAGGCTGGTATAGATTTATTAGCTGTACCCCTTCTGTCCAGACTATAAGGTAACCTCGCTGCCACCAGTCAACCACTGTCAGGCTCTTAACAAGGGTATCCACTTATACTAAGCAAAATCAATACTAACATAAATGGTAGAGTGTAACCAAAGTGGCCAGGCTTTTTGGAGTGGCCAAAGTGTCACCAAAATAAGCACAGGTACTCCAAGACATTAAAAGTATTCTCTAAAAGACCAGCCAAAATGAAAGATATAACAATATTTAATAACAGATAATAAAATAGAAAACATGGGAATACTAAATATCAAAGTACAATAAACATCAGAGTTTCAGTCACAGGAGAAATAAAAATACCACAGTTGGACAGATTCAAACAGATGCATAAAACACCATTAAACTAATCTCACTGTAATTCCTGACTGTCTAAACAATAACTGTTCCCTAGCTAACTTAATGAATACAGCAAGGCAAGACAGGATGCTTACTTCCACAAGGCAAGGTGATGAGCTTCCAGCTAACTAAACTGAACTCAACAAACTGACTGTTAGATTTATATCTTGTTCCAAAGAAAACAAAGCAAAACAAGCTACAGTGCGAGTTTAATCCTTTCAGTGCTGGTTATAAAATGAGATCACATTTCATCACTTGACTCTAGTACAATACACATTCAGAGCTTTGCTAAGATCTGTTGCAGTATTCGAAAAGTATAGACCAATTTCAAAAATTTCTACTCTTCCCTTCCAGAATTCTTGGTTTAAACAAACATTTAATTAGTTATAACAACACTGTTGATACATTTTTAACACAAGCATCTGTACAAGTCAGTGCAACAGCCAAATGACACAATCATCCACAAAACTCCAGCCTACTATGCTGGCACACACCACACACACACTGCCCCACTCTTCTTGGCAGATATAGCAACACCCCACATTGTCACAGAGTCTATGCAGTTCTGATTGTGTTACTTGAATATTGAGATATTTAGAAAAATATGAACATTATTATAATACAAATAAACAGTATGCAAATTATATTCAATATCTCTTTAGCTGCATTACACATAGGTCAATTATCAATACAATTGTGTTTGCCATGATGTATGCTTTAAGATGAAATCTTCTGATACCTTGTATGTAGCATGGCTTTGGAATTATTACTGTAAATATAAACAAGCAAAGTTTGACGCCTAGAAGTGTCAGTAGGTGGCGAGTGCAGAAATGCCTGGAGGTGCACTCAGCTGTAATGAGTTAAAGTCCATTTTAATTTTATTTCACTCACTAGCAAACCCTTTTTGAGTAATTTCTGTCATCTCTAATGACTCTAAAATCACACCCACTACTCATTCCAGGTCTATAGCACTATGTCGAAAATGTAATAGTCTGAATCACTAAATATCGAACTGAAATGATCGAACTATTAAATTTTCGAATGCCGATATAAAAAAAAAAAAAAAAAAACCCTAAAGGGTGCAGGCAGGGGGGCAAGCCCCCACCCCACTACTTTAATATACCAACTCCGAGACCGCACTACATTTGTAGTAAATGGAAATCTCCCCTTACGGAGATTTCCATTTACCCGTCGATGTTCTGCACTTTGGGCATTCTCGCGTCGACAATATCATATTCAATATTGTCGATATTCGAGATGCTGATAGGAACCCCACATTCCTTAAATTTCTATTTTAAACAAAGTAGGAAAGCAACGATGTGTCATTTTTAAATCACCTGCATCTTTGCATTACTTTTGATTGGTGCATGATCTGATATCGGTTTGATTGGCACATGATCTGATTTAGTTACTGGATGTCAAAGCTTTCAGTTAAGTACACATGATCCCATGATATATCCAACCCAGACCAATAATTATTGACTACTGGAGAATCGTATATAAATTCTGAGCTCATTCTGATGGCAAATTCACATTATGCATAACAAATATTCCCATGCATGTTTTTTTAGAAATCAACCCTCTATTGTTATAATTTGCCTTCTAGGTGTCTTGATACAGGCTCACTATTGCAAACCAAGTTATACTCCTCATCCATATATAATATTCCCTGTTAAAAGCCAGGTGTTTCTCCCAAAATTACCCTACACTATACAGCTGTAGTTTTAAGTAGAATATAAACACAATACCAGAATAATCGTCCTCTTCTCCTGCCAATAACCTCTTACAAATATGATACAAATCTACCTTAAATACAAATAAAAAAATACATAAATACAAATCTACCTTTATGAACTTTTTTCCCTATTTCATCATTATTTAGGTCCCACTCATTATCAGTGCTATTACTCCCATTTTTCTTTGTCCATTACATTCCACTAAATGTTCACCCTGGAAGTAAGAAGATCACTAAGGAAAATGAAGTCAGGAAAAGCAGCAGGCTCAGATGAGGTCACAGCAGACAAGACAAAGATGCAGGGTGAGATAGGGCAGAAATGGATCCTGAGGGTACTAATAGCAGTGTGGAGAGAAAGGCATATCCCAGATGACTTGAGAATAAGCATACTTGTGTCAGTGTGCAAGTACAAAGGAACATCCCCAACTGTGGGCAGTACAGAGGCACCAAACTCCTATCACATTGCATGAAATTTCTGGACAGGGTGATTGACAAACGGATATGCAGAGTAGTAGAATGTAAGATGGGAAATGAGCAGTTCGGATTCAGATCAGGATGCAGCACAACTCAACCGATGTCTGCAGTGAGACAGACACTTGAGAAGAAGCTAGCAATGAGGAAAGAGTCCAACTGGGCATTTCTAGACTTGGAGAAAGCATATGACAAGGTCCCAGGAAAGCTGATCTGGATAGTACTGCAGTGGTTTGAAGTTCCAGAAACATTGGTAGAATTAGTGCAGGCTATGTACAAGGACCCAATGACTCAAGTATGAACAGTGTTCGGCCTCACAGAGGGGTTCCCAGTGGGAGTGGGTGTACACCGGGGTTCAGCTCTGAGCCCACTGCTGGTGATGGACTACATTAGCAAACAGGTAGGAGTGGACAGAGCAACAAAGTTGTTGTATACAGATGATGTGGCATTACAGGCTGACTCTGAGCTAGAACTTCAGCAAAGGATAGCAAAATGGAATGCAAAACTGAAGGCACATGGGATGAAACTAAGCACAGATACGACTGTGGTAATGGCAGCAAATTGAGGAAATCAGAAGAAGCTGAAAACAGAGATAGAGGGGAAGATAGTGGAACAGGTAAACAGCTTCAAGTATCTGGGAGGGGTGGTTGAGGAGAAGGAAAGTATGAATGAAGATTTGCCTTCTAGAATCAGAGGGGCTGTAACCAACTGGCATAGCATGTCAGGTGTAGTCTATAACAGAAGAATGCCACAAAAGCTGAAAAGTAAGGTGTACAAGACACTGGTACAACAAAGTACTACTGTATGGTACAGAAACCTGGGCAGTAAAGGCATAATAGCTGAAGAAGCTAGAAGTGGCAGAAATGAAGTCCTGAGAAGGGTGGTAGGATGCACATGCTGGGACAGATGAAGAAATGAGGACATAACAGCAGTAGCCAAAGTAGCTCCAATTGCATAAAAGATCAAAGGGAACAGATTACTGTAGTTTGGACACACGTGCAGAAAAGCAGAAGACAATCTGGTGAGGAAGATTTGAGACAGACAGGATGAAGGTACAAGGATGCGAGGATGTCCAGCACATATGTGGATGGACTGTGTGAAAGAAGATTTGTGCCAGTCAGACATGAGTGTTGAATAAGGAGGACTGTGGCAGTGAATCGAAAGAGTTGCCAAAAGTTAACACGATACCCTGACCCAATGTAGAAAAAATGGGAAAAAGGAGGCTGAAGATGATGATGTTCACTCTGGAATTAATTCTTTGTCAAATTTGCATGTTCATTTCTATCTGAATGCATCTCCTGCAGCAATGCTATTTGCACCATCCACATCTTAATAGAATTCACTACTCTACTTTTTTTCTTTACCTGTGAGGCCATTTACATTCCATGTTAATACTGACCAAGCAACTACTCTCATAAAAATCCAGTACTCCCACACATAAGTGATAATTATGTTGAACAGGTTTCCATCCTGTAGCTTACATATACAGGCAAGCTGATCATGTATGTAGTTGCTTCCTCTAACCTCTAGATGAACCCGTGTCACTTTCCCAAACTTTGCTTCAATAAAAACATTAAAGAAACAAAAAAGAAAAAATACATTTTCAAAACTCTTTTCATTGCTTCTAAGAAAGAAACCAATACAGGTGAACTTTATTACATATAGCCACAATCAACAGAAGAAATAAATATTTTCCTCTACTGGGTATTAGGTGTAGAGACGGACAGACATGTAGAACAAGAGGTTCAATTTGACACACATAATGTGTTTATACAAACTTTCACTAAAGACTCCTTACAAGTGGAAAAGATAGTGTCAAGGTACTGGCCAGTGTTAACATTGCAGGAAGATATAAACAAACTAGTATCCGACAAACCTAAATTTGTGAACAGGAGAAATGTTACCCTTAAGGGGTTATTTGAGAGGCAGTTTTACATGAGTCACACACAATCTAGCTCTAGATTAGGTACACACAAATGTGGGGCATGCAAGCAATGTTCAAATATTATTAATGACAGCAGCTTGCATATTGCTTCAAGAAATTATAGATTTAAATCAATGGGATATTACAACTGTGGGACCAAAGGAGTAGTGTACCTCGGAACATGTACTCAATGTCTCAGTTTTTACATTGGTAAGACTGAGAGATCTTTGAGGTAAAGAATTTATGAACATCTGTACGATGTCTCAAAGGAGAAAGACACAAATGCCTTTTACAAGCATTCTTTGAAATGTCCCAATATGCAGTTGAAATTTATTGTTTTAGAACAGGTAACACAGAACCCAAGAGGGGGCGATTGGGAAACATCGCTGGAATATAAAGAATTGTTGTGGCAATTGAAGTTAAATGCCACAAGACCCCCAGGGCTTAATGACAGTGTTAGTATTAGTAGTGTACTAAAAACGAGGAGGGCTAGATTATAACAATGTTTTTATTACACATACACTGAATAATAATATATTTTACTGCAGTGCATATTTTATACATGTATTTATTAACAGTTTTTGACACTTACAAATTTTATTAATTTTGTATTTGCACTGCATGTCAGGTGTGGGTGTTCAGTATGTTTTCAATTTGAATATGTTCATTTTTAAGACGTTTTACTTGAGTATGAAATTACGAGAATTTTTTAACAATATTTCACTAGTATGTGAATATACATTTTTTATTTTTATGTATAGGTAGGTTTTTAAACATTACATGTGTTATAAGTACTGGTTATATATATTGGTTTTTAACACAAGGTTTTTATGTCAAGATATCTTTAAGAACATAATTAATTAAATCTGTAGTTCTAATTAATTATAGGTCATGTGACCAGTAAATGACTATATAAAGCATTGTGTTTTTTTAGTATACATCTTGATAAAGCCTGGTATTAACCAGGCGAAAGCGCTTGATTCAATTTTGACTGCTGTTTGGTTTTTCATCTTTGTTACGTCCATTAAAGACAGTTTCACTACTTTTTTGGTCTGTGGTCTTTAACTGTGGAAGTCTTTCATTACATATAGCCACAATCTCATTTATGTATTAATTAATTTGTTTAATAAACATGTAAACAAACTTATAAAAATTGAACCAGGCAAAGGTCAATAGAGAACAACAACAGTGTGTGCATGTATTAAATAAAGTATGGGCCGGATTCATGAAGGCTTGCATGGATTCTTAGAGTAGAGTAAGACTCCATGCAGCCAACATGTCCGCCGAACGATCCAGGAACAGCCGGTAGGGGCGTGCAACTGAGATCTCTAAACTAGTCCTACACGGACAGGGCTGGGATATGCAAATTACCTCAATTGCAGGCAAAAGCTATGCAAATAAGGTAAATTTGTGATCCAGGAAACCCGAACCTGTCTGAGTAGGAGTAGTGTTACTTGCAGAAACGTACTCAGTTGAAAACCGAGTAGGGTTCTGCAAATAGCAAAACGGAGCAGTGTCAGCTGGACATAAAGCATGAATGTACAGGAGGAAGCATGCCAATGGCCAAAAATACGACCATTGGCAATGGGAAGGGATGCAAATTAAAAATAAAATAACTTTTTTTTTTATCCCAATCTCCGGGGTTTAACCGTAGCATAGTGCCGCGCAAACGCACTGCACCCTAAAAAGCAGAAAAGTAATAATGAAGATCCACAAATGTGGATTTTATAGCTAAAAAGAATTTACAATGCAAGGGAATGGCAGGCTGAAGACAACATGGCCACCGAGTAGAGGTTAAGGGGGGAAACTCAGTCTAAGAGATGTAACTAAGCATTAGTAGGCAATCCTATGAAAATGAGAGTTAGGACAGTGAATCACAAGTTTACATAGCAAATGAGCACAGTTAGTGGAGTGTAGGAGTAGGATAATGGGAGTAACAGAGTAGAAGATAGGTGACATCACGAGGGGGGTATGTATGAAAGGAGTGAAGCTCATTGGAGCAGAGTGTCGTGTCAGCTTACATTCACATAATAGTGAAAGAGATGTGTCAACAGGTAGGCCAGGTAAAGTTAAGAAATCGAAGGTGTATGCCGTGGATAACACCAAAGTTTCTTGTTGAGCATGCATGCGTGTGTGCGTGCGCCAGTAAACCCGAGTAAGACAGTGTGCGCGCATGTAACCGTGTGTGCGCGCGTATAAGCGTGCGTAAGCATATGTAAGGCTGTGTAAACAGCTGTTAGCGTGTTTGCGCTGGTGTGCGCGTGTTTGCACAAGAATAAGCAAGTTTTAGTCCATGTAAGCATGTGTGTGCACGTGTTTGCGCTTGTGTGCGTGGCACTCCCCCCCCCCCCCCCCCGAGGAAACAGAAAGGAAAAAGGAAGCACACCAAATAGTGGGAAGTTACCAGGGAGTACTAGCAGAGCTAGCAAGTGAAAACAATCAGAACAGGCAATTACTCAGGCAGAACACAAGCCCAGCCCAACCCTTAAAACTCTGCAAACAGTCCATTATGTTTCTCTTAGGAAACACTGCAACACTGCAGTAAGCTAGTGAAAACTGAAAAAGCTTCACTGAGACAAAAAATGTTAGGGGCTGCCATTGCGGTTATAAGGCGACATATGCAACATGCTGAGGGTGGTGATAATGCAAATGCTGTTGGATAACCCACAGTGAGGAGACGGAGAAGAGTGTACAGGCCCAGGGTTACCTACCAGGGGCTCCATGAGCTGGAGATAGTGGAGCGATATAGACTGGACAGAGACCTCTTGCAGCAAATTGTTGAGCTGTGCAGGCCACACCTCACACACACAACCAACAGAGGGGAACCCATCTCAGTGGAAACTAAGGTATGTGTTGGCCTAAGAATATTAGCAACAGGTACCTTCCAGAGACCAACTGTTGATATGATGGGGATATCACAGGCATCAGCATCCAGGGTACTGCACCAGTTCCTGGATGCCATGTCAGCACATGTCGGTGATCATGTACATTTCCTCAATTCCCGTGAGGTATTGGCCAGCAAAATGCATCGCTTCCAGCAAATAGCAGAATACCCTGAGGTAGTGGGTGCAACAGACTGCATGCACATACACATCAAAGCACCAGCCGGTAAGCGGGGTAGGGTCTACTTCAACCGCAAGGGCTTACCCTCCATCAACTGCCAGGTCATGTGTGATGCCCAGGGCATAATACTGAATGTGTGTGCTGGCTGCCCTGGAAGCTACCATGATTCCCATATCTGGCATCTGACGCAGCTGTGCTAGACATTTGCCAATGGGGACATCCCACATGGTCACCTAGTGGGGGATGCTGGCTATGCACTGGAGCCGTGGCTGATGACACCCATCAGAAACGCACACACACCTGAACAGGAATGCCATAATGAGGCACACGCACAAACACGAAATGTAATCGAGCGTGTGTTTGGGCTGCTCAAGTCACGGTTCCAGTGCCTGGACACATCTGGTGGAGCCTTGCAGTACTCACCAACTACATGTACCCAAATTGTCATGGTATGTGCTATGCTACATAATATGATCCTGCGAAAACAGCTGCAGCAGGACCAGCATAGGCCTGGGTCAAACAGCCCCCCACCATTGCCAAGGCCATCACAGGCAGAGCGTGACTCGGAGGAACAACCTGAGCCTGCCCCAGTAGGCAGAAGGAGGCGTGCCCAGTATGCTTTGGCCTTGGCAAAGAGGCAACACATAGCACATACACTGGCTCAGTAGGAACTCCGGAAATGATACCTCTCTCTGACCCGCACATATAGTAAAAGGGATGCCTACGTTGACACTACCTGCTTTCAAACATGTATAGGGAGTGTAGTATGTGCATCCGACATAGGCAGCCCTGCATCAACACCTCAGGCATGATTGCCATGTGTTAAACAATATAAAGCAGTGCTAAACAGCATTTACCATCATGAAGTATATGTAAACAAACCCGCACACACCAACTACTACAAATGTGGTCAATGTAGAGTAATATTGGCCAATGTCCAGCAATGATAGTTAATATTGAGCAATGTTGGACAAGCTGGTTCTAGGTAGGGCATAGCTGAACAAAAGCCAACATGCTCATATTTTCTCTACTGGCCCCTAAGCAGTCTGGTCTGCTCAGTATGAAAATATAAGCGGCGATGGGCCTCGAACCCAAGATACTGTGCACTATAGTCATAGTACTGAACCACTAAACCATGACAGTATTGCAGTGGTTAGCCTGTATGAAGAAATGTCGATAAGTCTATGCAAAGTATTTCATGGAAACCCTGCAGGCACAGCATAATCCCTGTCGAATTATGAAACAAAGGTGAGTCCTGCAGTAAGAATAAAACCTGACTTTCAACACACACAGTACAAATGTTAATATTAGACATGTAGACATACAACAACAAATGTAGTGGACCTCAAACAGCAACATACTGAAAGGTCACACTGGGCATGCTCACACACTTGAAAACATGAGAAAAATGTCAGGCAACAGAACACTGACAGTCTGAACTGGGCATGCTCACACACTTAGGCCATGTTGGAGTACAGCATTGGGCCACACATAGCAGGCAGTTGCATGTGTTAACCCAGGAACCTCTCATTACCCAGCAATCTGCCCTGTGCACACACTGATATGACAACAGACACGTAAATAATATAGTGGAACCCTGCCACAAGCAAATATGTTCTGCAGACACCTAAGCGGTTCATAGAAAGTATGAAAGCAAAGATGTTAAAAACCTGCAAACAGTATCAGCAATAAACATTGTGCATCATGAAAATGATCATAGGTTGATACTAGGCTATCTGCCCTAGGGCATGTACAAGCATAGCCAGAGTGTGTTTGGCTTCTGCAACCCAGTCTAATCAGAACACCGTGCCTCTGAATAGTAGGTCACACAAGATAGCCCATTCATGTTGAGTGTATTGTGCCTCTGTCTAGCAGGGAACCAGAAGATATTCCATGGGTAAACATGTGATCACGCATCCACATGTCAAGATGTCACCTGTAGGTGGTCAGTGGGTGGCTCTGCCTATGCAAAACCGGGACTACACTCCAGAGTGAGTGAAGGCTTTCTGATAATAATCTGACCACCCAGCATGTCCTTTTAACATCAGTGCTGAGGTATATGTCCCTGGAGTGTGTAGCTCCAAGGGAGTCAGATATCCTGAGGTGGAGCATGTCCAGTATGTCTGGGTCAGATATTGCTTGCAACTACAGGACACAACACATCCGTGTAGGTGGTAAATGACTGAGTATAGCTGGAGTTACTGTATCGGAACTGTGTAGGGCATCTGTGTGAGTCCCTACATCTGCTTGATGAGTAACATTTGTGGCCAATAAAGTTGCTGCAGGTGTCAGGTAAGGTACATCCCAAATGTGGCATAGTAACCAAGCATGGTCGTGAAGAGTATAGGGGCACAATGACCACACATGATCAACATGTGAAACCATGTGGGATATGGTGGGCTATGTAGACGTACTGTCTAACCACTATGGCAATAGGATTGTCAAAGGCGAGAGTACGAACAGGTTGTGTCCCCAAAACCGTAACAACCACTACTGTATGTAATAGATTACAACCTATGTGGTAATGTGTGGGCAGTTTGTCATCCTCAAAGGGGATGACCATGCAACTAATAGCATGTAGCCGTGGGCCATGGCTCAGGCACCATTCAACATATCTCTGAGATACCCTGTATGAGAATGCATGTGCCAGCAGGAGAGCTGATTATGGCACCCAGTTTGCAGTCATCTGCGAACATGGGCAGCCATAACCTTCCTGTGATAGCCTGTACATCACACAAATATATACTGAACAAGAGAAGTCCCAGGACTGAGCCTTGTGGGATGCCATGTGTAACTGGTGTATAGTCAGACATGGCACCTGCAACACTGAGCATGTGGGTGCTATCCCTGATCCAGGTAGCAATCCATCGTGTCAGATATGTGTCGATATTGATGCTGGGGAGCCTATGCATAATGGCCAAGCGGGGTATTGTGTTGTAGGGTTGTGCAAGGTCCAGGCAGGCTGTGTGGACAACCGTCCCAACACTGATGGACCTGGTAACTGTTGAAAGAATATGAACAGGTCCAACAGGCAAGATCTGCCCACAACAATGCTGTAATGTGTAGGACCCAGTGTCTGTAGGTTTCCCATGTCTATGTGCATGAGTCCCATTACAATACACCCCACAGCTTTGCAGAACAGGCTAATTAGCCTTTTAGGCTGATATTGCCTGTGGTCTGTTGTGGCAGTATTCAGTGGAGCAGGACCACTATCGCTGTACGCCATTCCGTGGGTACATATGCTGCAGTAACTTCTATGTCGAACAGTGACGTAATGTGAGTGTTATGTCTGTCATGAAGGCTGTGTACGACACAGGCTGGGACACCGTCTGGTCCCATTGATGCTGTGTTGTCTGCTGTGGGGAGGGCAGCACTCACCTGTTTACTCGTGATGTCTGGAAGGTTACACTCTGTTGGTATGGACAGTACCACCTTAGGGGGGATGTGGGGGACACATCTGAACTGAACATGTTTGCCAGGATGATGGCAATGTCAGTGGGTTCAGGGTATGTTTATTCAGTATGCAGTAACACACAGCATATCAGTGAGTGTCCAGCCAGGTACCTGAATCGACTGAAGAAGGCCTTGTGAGTGTCCGATGAGTCTGGTGCAATTGTCCATTAAAAGCGTGCCTGACATAATTACCCAAGTGATTGTAGCTGTCTGCTAGTACAGATCACAGATGCCTTCCCTGTCAGGGATTGTGCTCTATCATGTAGTAGCTTCCTCCATTTGTTGTAAAGCGTATGAATGGCTGGGGTCTACCACACAGGTCCACTGCCATTGCAGGAATGAGTCCAGTTGTTATTTTGGATGTAACGATCCATGCGGTCCACTAGGTGTCCATAGAATGTGTATGTAAAGGATACAGAAGTCTGAGCCATACTTACCACTGACCCAGGGTCTCTGAAGGATACCACCGTAGTTTGGAGGAGTGTGACGTTTTCCTTTGGGAGGTTCGTCAACATTACCCAGGAAGGGTGTGGGGACGGGATATGGATGTCCAGTGGGATAAAGTATGTTATGCCCTTAGCAATGAGGGGTATATTGCAGGTGTGGAACAGAGTCCCCATGTCGGTGATGATCATGTCCAATATGTTGTCCTCTCGTGTGGGTGTGGTGACCGGTTGTGCCATAGCATATGAGTGCAGAAATAGTAGCAACTGTTGGTCGAGTGTGTTGTGGCCTGAGTACTATCCACAGTCAATGTGTGGGTATTTGACATCACCCAATATAATGGTGTTTGGGGAGACCTTCATATTGTCTAATGCTTCCAGGAAAGCTGAGTGGGGTTGCTGAGTTGGGGAGTGTGGTCTGTAGCAGGCAACAAACCAAACGGCCAATTTGCACAATGTCAGGTGCATATGTATGGTCTGTGATGCTTTGTGCAGTGCTACCAACCCAGAGGTATGTGTATCTGTGATGTATATGGATACACCCCCTATTTGTGTTGGCCATTCCGTGTTATGCGGTCTGAAAGCATGGTACGAAATACAACCTGGTAGTGCTGGTGTGCATGTGGGAGCCTGAACCATGTGTCTGTTAGTGCACAGATATTGCTATCCTCCATACTGAGGAGATTCCGGAGTGGGCACAATTTGAGGGTAATACATCTGGTGTTGAGCAGCATTACCCTCAGTGTCGTGTATTCTGTAATGTCTATGGAGGTGGTTCTGTCCTTTGAGCCCCGCTTAAATAAGGCACTATGGTAGCAGCAAGTGCCCTAGCCAGTATTCAAAGGTCCAAGGGTGACAGGTGCAAGCTGTCCATAGGGAAGCTACGTGGCATGTCGAGCATGTCACCCCAGGATGACAGACACTGCATCCCCATTGAATAACACCAATATGTTAGCCAACTGTTAAACGTGATCAGTGTGTTGGTATACTGTGACATCATACTTGGTTTGTGAAAGATGCTAGACAAGGTCAGGGTAATACTGGGCTGGGCTACATGATCACAGAGTTCCTCTATGTTTCATGTCATGTGGTCCAGGGAGGAACGTCTGAGGTTGTACGCACCAGCTTGGACAATGATGGAGCCAGTCCTGGACTTGCTTTGGAGTGACCTGAGTGCATGTGTTATGTGGCGGATCCTGGCACCTGAGAGACAGCTCAAAGTGACTATTTCATTGTTTGGCCTGGTGAGTGGGACGACAGTGTGTTTGACAGTAAGTGTCACCTATAACAAGTGTATCAGGTGTGTTGTTTAGCCCAAAGGGCAGTGACTGTGTGGCACACTGACATTGTGAACTGTGTGACGTGGGCATTGTAGTGGGGCAGCAGTTGTATGTGCGTCTGCTGTGGAGGTCTCTGCTGCTTAGGCAGAGTGTATGTAGAGCCTCAGAATATGTGTATGTGTGATAATGTGGTTTGTGTGCTGTCACTATTGGTGTATGTGAGACTGATATGTGGTGTGTGTGGTCACCCTCACCACCTGATAGACTATGCCAGTCATGGGTCGAGAGAGCTCAGCGTCCTGTATGTCAATATTGTTACATCTCCTACCTATATGTGAGTGTGATGCGAGGAGGAGAGGATTGTCTGTGTACATGAGGCAGATGTGACATTGTGTCATAACCATAATATTCACCAGCTGGACTGGAGAGTACACATTAAACCGACCCCTGGACATGCCAGTGTATTATGATGACATACTCTGTAGCCTGAGCACAAAGGATCAGTACGGTGTTAAGTGTATAAAAGAGTATAACCGGTATTAGTGCTCAGGTTTGTTGGTGTTTTATAAAGAGTAGCTGAGAAGGAGTCCAGACTGAGAATCATAACATGTCCTTCAGCTATGTAATAAATAGTAATGTACACGCATATATGTGCTGAGTCAGGGACAACTGTACCTTACTGACATTGTCAACATCCTATCAGACAGGCCCATGTATACATACCCACCTCCCACATATGATAGTCCCTGACATCACACCAGGAGATATCACGTGTAGAATGGCTGAACAGCTCCCCCCAAAACCAAAAGCATGGCAGCAATTGGGTTACATTGTTTCCCAATATGTGTCATGCATGCACTACAGAATAAACAGACCCTGCACCTGACCAGCCTGTTGAGCTGCATCCACTCCACAGGACCTGGAACCGTCGAATGTGTTACAGCAGCATAAGGCACTCCCCACATATGTGGGTGCACAACACACCATGGGAAGTATAGTCCAGTAAGCCTAAAAAGTCTGATCTGCATGGCCATGGAGTGCATCATGGCAGATGTGATAAACAGAGCTATTGGAAACTGACAAACACACAACCCTACCAACTGTGGTATGTTCATGTGCAGATCATGGTTCCCAAGCAGGCTACACTGTCTGCAAAGCAGCCACCCAGGACATACATCATGGAACAGAGCTACACATGTCCCACATAGACTTTGAACAGCTCTTCATCAACATCACAGATACATGTCGTATCCACAAAATCAAAAATCTGTGCATAGATATGTGTTGACATATGAAGGGATGTCAATGTGTCCACAGATAGATCACACAAGGTGAGACTCACAGGGTCCTGTGCAAGCTGCTGATATCTGCCAACCTACAAGGATCATTCCTGGGATTGCAAAACAATGTGTACACACATTACCATGTCCAGTCTGATGATGTCATCATCCTACAAATATACCAGGAGAACAGAAATCACCCAGTAAAGCATATAGCACGCCGTGTTAATGCGTATCTCTCTAGTATCATAACATAGTTAGGTAGGGGTTTGAGTCCTGCAAACGCCAAGTATGTGTGTGTGTGTCTGTGTATATGTGTGTGGTTTCCTTTGAGAGTAGCAGCCTTTTTGGAGACTGGGAAAACACATTAAAAGAGGTACATCCCTCTTTGGAAAGTCTGATGATGTCAGCATCCTACAAATATTCAAGGAGAACATAAACCACCCAGTAATGCATATAGCGCGCCATGTTAATGCGTATCTCTCTAGTATCATAACATAGCTAGGTAGGGGTTTGAGTCCTGCAAACGCCAAGTGTGTGTGTGTGTGTGTGGGGGGGGGTGTCTATGTGTGTGGTTTCCTTTGAGAGGAGTAGCCTTTTTGGAGTCTGGGAAAACACATTGAAAGAGGTATATCCCTCTTTGGAAAGTCTGATAATGTCAGCATCCTACAAATATTCAAGGAGAACATAAACCACCCAGTAATGCATATAGCGCGCCATGTTAATGCGTATCTCTCTAGTATCATAACATAGTTAGGTAGGGGTTTGAGTCCTGCAAACGCCAAGTGTGTGTGTGTGTGTGTGTGTGTGTGTGTCTGTCTGTCTGTGTATATGTGTGTGGTTTCCTTTGAGAGTAGCAGCCTTTTTGGAGACTGGGAAAACACATTAAAATAGGTACATCCCTCTTTGGAAAGTCTGATGATGTCAGCATCCTATAAATATTCAAGGAGAACATAAACCACCCAGTAATGCATATAGCGCACCATGTTAATGCGTATCTCTCTAGTATCATAACATAGTTAGGTAGGGGTTTAAGTCCTGCAAATGCTGTGTGTGTGTGTGTGTGTGTGTGTGTGTGTGTGTGTGTGTGTGTGTACATGTGTGTGCCACAGGTGGTCAATGCAGTGTGGGTTTGGCTTTTACTACGGTATGACATATGTTTCAAACAGTATGTGCACTGCACACATCGGGTATCTGCATGTCAAATAAACATTTGTACATGTGACCTCAATCAGTACACAGGTGTGAAGCCTGTATATGACATGAATACATTTGTAACCTTCGACAGATTGTGCCGCTGCTTCACAAATCATAGGTCACATATGTATGTCTGTGTCAAGCCTGGCCAATGTAGTGATCCGTGGCCAAGGACATCTCTGCCACACACACCCATGACACGTACTATAGAGTACTGTGAGTGAGGGTAATTGCTGGGGTATATGTCAGACATGTTCATACACAATGACTGGCAATAACGGACAGTCATTATAGGTGTACACCAGCCCTGTGGATATGCATGCAGGCCCCTAATGTGTCATGTGAAACACCGAGGGACCCCACAATACCTATGGATATGTGGATACCAAGGGACAGATGACATAACACGTGTCTGTCTGTACACATTGGTACCCAACATACATGTTGAGGGCTACCACCTATGTGGTACTGTCTGGATAGTATGTATAGTAAATGTGGATGAATATGCCATAGATGGCTTACTGCTATACAGCATGTATTGGACAACAGGTATCTGTCTGTATGATACCCTTGTGTAGGATATGCATCCCATCCAGGGAATGCAGTGTAGGCCCAATGCATGCATTTCCAGATGTTGATGGACATATCCCTAGCGTATCTACATGTACCTAAGAGGGCCATATGCCACACAGGTGTGGTCCCAGGAACGTGTGGTGGTCAATACCACTGGTTACTGTTATTGTATAGTACTGGAAGGATCCAACTCTTACTGAGTTCCCTACAACTGTGAATCATTTGTCAGGACATCATCTAATGACTGGTTATAGTCATGCTGTTGAGATGGTGTATAATACCAGACTGCAGATCATTGACAGATATCAACAGTATCACCCACAGCATAGTGCCAACCCATGTCATACATACATGTGTACCCATGTTAGTACATATCTGTAGTAGAATGCATACTGGCCATCGAAAGATACCATGAGATATTAATGTGTAGAACAGGGTATGTCGCACATCCCACGTGTCCACTATGCATGTACATGCAGACAGTGCGCACACACCATGTTCATAGATGTACACCCGCTAATTTGTAATGCACACATCACACATGTACTCTCCACTCACTAACACATGCTGGCAACACTGTACACTTCAGCCAAGTGGCACATGGGTGGACATTACATACTCAGGACTAACACTGGTGTATACAATGCTACAATGACTATCACATCCGTGATGCATAATGCCTGCTCAGGTATACCTACAAGGATATCATTACACTTTCCTGTTGTCAACTTGATACTATTGCTACACTGCTATAATGTCACCCTGTGCATCAGAACCATGTTAGCCTGTTCCTGCATCAATGTTACAGATGACAGGAGGTGGCACAGGTGTCATCATATGCACAGGGTGTGTTGTAGGTTTGCCAGAGCCCGACACTGACCCATCCAATCGGCATGTCTGTGTGTGTGTGTGTGTGTGTGAGGGACAACAGTACTGCATGGGCCAATGTTGATGTAATGTGTGTGTGTGTGTATGTGTGAGCCCTAGTTATATGGTAAATGTGTGTGTGTCTGTATGCACACAACTCCACCATGTGGCTGCCATATACGGGTGGTTGTGGGACAGCCACAGACTGTACCTGCTAGGCCGTACAGATCACTGTCTCTGGCCACGGACACGGTACCTGTGCCTAGCAGGGGTGCTATGGGCAGTATCGGGTACCAACCCTGACTGAGTGCTGTCATCAGAGGCAGAGGTATGATGACTGGTATGATGACTGGACCCATATCCCTGCTGGGACTGGCCAGTGCCACGTGCACGTGGTCTAGTAGGACGGTCTATGGACAGGCCAGCCCCAGCATTGCTAGGGCTGGTACTGCCACTACGGGAGCAGCTGTGATCCGTGGTCCGTCCGCGATGACTGCCAGCTGATGCTGTTGCTGGCATGCATCCGCATTGGCTTCCCATCCGTCCTGCACAGTCCTGGCTCATGGCTAACACATTGTGGAGGACATCCAATGTCTCCCTCCAACGGCTATCAATGACCTTGGTGTAATTCCAGAAGGCACCGGCAAGGTCACAGATGCTGTCATTAATAGTGTAATGGGCCCTCTGTGCCCTAAGTCCCTGTCGGGTGTACCGTTCCATACGTGCCTGTGCCTGCATTACAGCCCGGAACATACTGGAGGTTGTAATACCTCTGGGGGCACGTCTGCCAGGGGCAATACGACCAGTGGTGCTCCCCCAAGAATCCAAAAAGCAGTAAAACCAAAATCACAAACCACGCTGAAACAAACGACACTGCAGCAATAGCGTATACACTTTTAATTATCCGCTTTCGTATCAAAACTTCTTCAGAATGAATAAAACACAATCAACTTCCTTCTTAAATACTAATTTCAAAAGTCAGGTGACCTATTACATAATTATTATACCCAAGAACCCCTGGACATCCACCTATGTGGTACCGTTCCAGTAATCCAGCTATGGCTGCTGTGAGGGGATGCACGTGCCATAGGTACCACACTCTCCTGGTCAATGTCAACTGTATGCTCTCCCTCAGCTAAGGCCATTGGTGACGAGGGATGTATTGGCAGTATGAGTGTGCGCATAGATGGGATTGACCGCTGTGTAGTGTCGATTGGTGGACCAATGACAGACCCTGTCAGACCTTCCTGTGCCACAATACATGTCTCATCATCTCCACTATCAGTGGCGGTGACATCAGGTTCCCTGCTGCATTCAGCCAACCCTAACTCAGCACCTGTGGAAGGAAGACAGGAAACACACTTTACAATCTGTACGTGATGTTATCACACATGTACATAAATACACTGCTCACCACAGCACATACACACACACCAGCAATCCAACACATACACAATAGTGGGCGATGGTGGATGACAGTATCACAAGGCAAACAGTCACCACACACGTGTCAGCATGCAGAATTTGTGTTGCTGAAGACCATGCAGTGCAAGTGTAGACAGCCCTATCTAATGACATTATACATGGCTTTGATGCATGTGTGTAGTTGTTCAGTGATTGGGTACACCCTGGAACAGAGTGTGTACATGGACACAACATTGCTGTGCAAGTACTATCTGCTCTGCAATGTCATGCGCACCATCACTCAATGGTATACATACCATGGCTGCATGTGTTATCTGTGTGACACATAGATTGCCATGTCTGATGACATTGTCTGTGTCCATAGCACATAATAGTGGGCACAGGTGTAGCAAATGCATGCAATGTACAGACATGGGATGAGTGGTGCATGTAGACATGAAGGAATCCCAATGGTCGACATGGACATTGTACAGTGGTTATGGTGAGCGTGGGAATATTGCAGATATGTCAGTGCCAGCCATCACATGGCATGCTGCACGACTGCAACATTAAACACCACACATACCCAATGTGTGTCATGTGACCTATACACCCAATAGCATTCCATGACATATATGTGACTCTTTGTACAGATGGTGACTGATGTGCAGAATTTGTATACTAGCATATGTAAGCACACACACAGCATGCTATGCATGGTGTGTATAGGTGCTTATGTTTGCACACACAGAACAATGAGGTGCACAGCAAAGACTGATATGTGTAGTACTGTGGTCACTGTAACCGGACGGGGTGTAGTACCATCTGCCATCATCATGCATCTTGTGGTTACTCACGGCTACTACTGTGTGACAGACCACCGCCTAGCATGCTGTATCTGAAATGCAGTGCCGTGGATACATTCATTATTACACAGCCACTTTGTACATGGGTGTATGAGGTGCCCAGTAGGGAGCATTGCCTCACATGACTGTGTTATGTGTTGAAGAGTGTTGCACAGCCCCATGATAGGCCTCTACCCCCGAGGTACGTCACGCGTGTGTGGATGACATGTGGGATACTGAAGTGTGACCTTACAGCGGGTGTGTGGTTACGCCATATGTAGCATGACTTTGTGTACTGTATGTGATAAATGTGTTATGTTGTGTACAGGTGTTGCAACTATGCATATCCAATGTGCAGTACGGGGTTGCCACAACTGTGTCATGCTCTGTGTATTGCATGTCAGTGAGGCAGCTACTGACATTACTGAGCTGTGCAACGTCTCACAGCAAACATGCACGGCATGCATTATGCTTAGGTGTGTTACGTGTACATGGCCTACACTCACCAGCATGGATTGGCTGCCCTGCTGTCACACCAGAGGGACCTACGAGAATATGGGAGGGTTCGTCAGTGGCCACAACTGTGGCATTGCTACAGTGGGTATGCTAAACTGCAGTACAACAACAGTCACAGGTGTAGGGATATCATTCAAACTATCCGTATTGCACAACACTAGGCAGCTGAACTGCAAAACACACAGTACACATCTCATGTACACATAATCTAACAATACAGTTAAATGTAGTCTACAGATTGGGCATGTTACCTGCTTGCTCCAGGTGGATGTGCTGGGTGGCTCCGGCCTCCATTACAACATATGTCAGTGGTTGCTGTAGCTGTTGGCCAGGAGCCACCATGCTTAGGAGCAGCTCCTCCTCTCTGGTGAGGGGGGGATGAATGGCCACCCCTCCACCTGTGGCAAGCTGCTGTCTTTGGATATCAGACGCACGCCGCTGGACTTGTCTAATTAAATCACTGCAGTGATGGTGTACCTGCTCATATGTCCGGTTATGCATGCCTATGTCATTTACCCGACTAACAAGTTCCTGCCACAGTGCAGTCTGCTCCTGCTGGTGCTGGCTGCTTCTGGAGAAAAGCATTGTGTACCGCTGCAATAGGCTGTTGAGTATCACCTCTTCCTCGTCCGCTGTATACGCTGGGTTGCGATGGTGGGCCATCTGGATAAAAAAGATATGAACAATATGTGTGAGAGTGTCCTGTGTCACACTTTACACCTTTGCCCACAGATATCACTTTACTGCCATATATACCATCCTATTGTCTGTCAGAGGTTGCACACATTCAATACCACTTATTGGTTTTCAGGCCACTACTAACACTGCCTGGCAGACTCTATATATCACACCACTATACAACAGTACCCGACACACTGTTTGTGACACATTGCACAACCTCAAGACAGGGGTGTATATCACACCGATGCACAAACAAAGATGTCATCCATTGCAATGGATGTATAGTACAGGTACAGTAGTACCAATCAACCACCCTAGTCATTAATGCCATAGCCCTGCCTAACAGATGTGTCCAGTTGTTACTATAGGTGGCATACTGCTGTAACAGACTATATATGTTGCTGGATACACACATTAACCCTGTAACACATATGATTGCAGCCATTGTACAGGCATAATCACACACACATCAGGCAAACATACAACGCACCACTGTATGCCAACACAGATGAGCATTACCTGTGTGCCATACGGTACTGTGTGCCACTATTTACACACCCTTATGTCTGCATTCTGTCCTCTGTGGAGACTACAGGAAACACACATGACAGTGTTTCCGAGCAATGTGAACACACCGTACTGTGCTGTTTAGGCCTACAGCTTCAGGTAGTACTACAGTTCATATTGGTGATGGATTCACCAGCAGTACCACTCACTAAGCACACATGTATTGCTTTAGCCTACAAGGAGACACCACATTCGTCAACGGAGAACTACGTCACATCATCTGCTGTACTACTATGTCTGCCTAACAGTACATTACACATCAGTTGCTGTCCTCACAGCTAGGATAGGCACTACCATGTCAGATACAACATCACACTAAGCTATCACACCTTTACAGACCTTGCACACATTCAGCATTACATTTATGCAACCTCACATAGCAGCTATTGCATTAAGTACATGTGTGAGTGCATAGTGTCATAGGTAGGTAATATGCTATTGGCCCTAGGGCCTACGGCAGCCTAGCCATATGCTACCCTGGCCTTTGACACACATGTACTTTGATTTCACTTGCCCCTGCAAACCTGAACCACAGAGGTGTTTCCGAGGTGTATTACTAATCTCCCACACAATCATCAGGGGTATTTATAACAACTGCTAAGGAGGAGCCTTGCTTACCATTGCTATGTGGTCTATGGCATATCTCTGATATGGGAACCTATCCCTCCAGCATGTGCCGTTTAGTGAGCTGACAAGGTTTAGGGCCCTAGAGCGTGTATTCCGGAGGGATTGTGATATGTTGCCATGGTGGTTCTCACCCAGCTATGCGTGTGACATACCTCTGCATGTCCGGCAGAGGTCAGCTCTGTGTGGCCAGTATGCAATACAGTGTAGTTGTGGTTTTGTGAGTCAGTCTGCATAGGGCATCTGTTTGCAGCCAGCATTACGTTCTGGGGGGGTCTGTCTGTGGCCTGTTCACCTGGTGTAGTTGTCATGTGAAGTACATACCACACAGGGCATTGTGATGAGTAGAGGGGAACTCTACCCTATACTTCCATAGCTGACACACCTGTTGTCATGACACATACCACACAGACAGATTACAGGTGTAGTGTGGCACTGTCCTCATCAAAGCGGAGGCTACTTGTCCACCTGTGTCCCATGTTCCCTTATCACACCTTCGCTGTTTCACTGTTAGGTAGATCTCTACCTATGTGGTAGTTAATGGGTACACTGTTTTGGGAAGGAAGAATGGCACTGCAGTATCAACACTTGTCTACAGTCCATGCCTTGGTCACCACACACCTGTTGCGGTACATATGAACCCGTGTCTCTCTGCCTCTCTCTCACTCTATATGTATGTGTGTGTGTGTATATATATATATATATATATATATATATATATATATATAGATATATATATATATCTATATATGTAGATATATATATACATATATATTATATACATGCATATCTCTACACATTACAGGGGTTAATTCATAACAATGAGTTGGTCATTAAGAATGCGGATAAGGGAAGAGCGGTAGTTGTATTGGACAGGATGTTTTATAAGAAGAAACTGCAACAGCTGTTGTCTGATGATAATGTATACGTTAAGATCAATCCATTAGTCGTTAGGATGATTATTGAAAGAGTGAATAGTTGCTTACATGATTTACATGCAGATTTTAAGATTAATGATGAGCTGTATGAATTTTTGAAAACTTGTAAACCTGTGACACCTTTGTTAAAAGCCTTACCCAAAATACATAAATCACTGAAGGACCCACCCCTCAGACCTATTGTTTCAGGAAGGGGATGGGTGACCGAAAATGCTTCCATATGGTTGGAATGCACTTTGAAACCATTGCTAGATAGGTTACCCAATGTGCTTAAGGATACTAAATGGTTTTTACAGCTAGTGAAAGAAGTTGATGGGAAATATCCCACCACAGAGATGCTGATGGTTACGTTAGACATAGAGAGCCTGTTCACTGTCATCAACAATGACTATGGGGTAGATGCCATTGTGAAGTTAATGCAAGAGATGGGTGAGTCTACCGCCAAGATAGATTTAGTGAGAACATCGTTGTTGACAGTGTTGGAAAACAACATTTTTATAAGTGGTGATCAGATGTATAGACAGGCACAGGGGATTGCCATGGGCACCCCCTGTGCCAATACCTATGCGAATTTGGTCCTCTCCTTTTGGGAAAGAAAGTTTGTATTAGATCATGAGAGATGGACTAAACATATCATCATATATACTCGTTTTGTAGATGATATTTTTATTTTATGGAGAGGTGACCTACCCTCTTTAAAAACCTTTTTAGATCATTTGCACTCTACAACCACTTTCTTAAAATTCACCATGACATATTCTCAACACAATATCAGCTTTTTGGATGTCAACTTGGTTCTAACGAATGAGGGTTTCTCCTCTGAATTACACAGAAAAGAATGTTGGAAGAACAGTTTGTTAGATTTCAGTAGTATGCACCCACGATATCTATTTCCAAATATTGTACAGGGACAGGTGTGCAGGACATCTAGACTTTGTACAGATGATTCCAACTTTAAGAGAGAAATTTCAGGGTTGAAAGCAAACTTTACTAACAAGGGATACAGCGAAGGTATGGTTGAGAAAGTGGTGAATAGTGGTGTGAGTAAAAGGAAGGATAGGTATAAACCTTGGTTGAAAAGTGACGAAGGGATAGTGACAAATGATGATGGCCATTATGTTACATCAGGAAATCCAAGGCTCTACTTTACTTACAATAGTAACATCAGAGACATCAATAATATAGTGACAAAAAACTGGAATATCCTTAGAAGTGATAGGAAGTTGAGCGAGTTAGTGGGTTCTAGACCAGACATTGGTTATAGGCGTAACAAAAATTTGAAAGATCTGTTGTGCATTGAGAAGAATGTAGGAGAGGTTAGACAACCTCTTATGAACTTGGGTAGTACAACATGTGGAAATTGCAAGGCATGCCCCTTTATTAATAAAAATAATAATACGTTTAAACATCCTAATAGTGGTAAGATTTTTGAATTTAAGGGTAGAGCTAATTGCAGGACACATAATATAGTGTACATAGCCGAATGTTCAGTATGCACCTCTTTCTACGTTGGCATGACTAACAACATGTTTAAGGTTAGGATATTACAACATTTATGCTCAATAAGGAATAAAGATATGCACAACGCGTTATATAAACATGTTGAGGTTCATCCCACACATTCCTTTAGGTTCAGAGCCATAGCCAATGTAACTATGAATATACGTGGGGGAGACATAAAAGCACATACAGAGTCTCTAGAATCACGATGGATAATAGAATTACAAGCACATATGGAGCCAGGATTAAATGACCTGGTCCCTTTAAAACCGGCTTTGCAAAAGAGGCGTGTTTTTTATTAAATGTTTTTAATATTTGATTGGCTGTTTTTAGATTTTACCTCATCATTTGTGATGCATATAACTGTTTGTTAATGATTTTTAAAATGTCTGAAGAAGGGTTTTATCCCGAAAGCGCTAACCTGTGGATTATTTGGTATATTAAAAAGGAGTTCGTACAGCAGTGTCCTGCCTTTCTTTCTTTTGCATATCTCTACACATACATGTACACATCCATTGCTGTATACATGGATGTACATATAGGCACATGTACAGTCCACCTTTCATGGTGGGGATATCACTTATGCGACAGTTGTGGGATGTACAGGTATGTGATTAAATTGCACAGTGTTGTGCAGAATGCATGTGGGTGTCCTCAGCCCTTGTAGCATTGGCAGGCCTCACTGGCTGTAACACAGCAGATCTGACACATCTGTCCCACAGCATTTAACCACCACATGACATATATCAACACTACCATAGCTGGCCTTAGGCAAAGGCCAACTGGGTGGCTGCCTAGGGCACCGCTCTAGCAGGGGTGCTTTTCCACTATTTATGTGGTGTAGCAAGACAAGGATGGGGGTACCAGGAAGTGTGGTAGGGGGCACCGTGGAGCCCTTTTGCCTAGGGCACCGGTTGACCTACGGCCGCTCCTGCGCACTGCATGCTGTTTTCTAAGCCACACACTACGACCTACATGGATATATGCACATATCAACCTTCACTGACAGATATCTGTCCACCCTTCACTAACAGTTGCAGTATGTCCCTTGCCCTATGCACATGTGCAGATACAGATAAGATACATACTGCTGCCACACATGGATGATTTGCAGTGTGTAGAGTACTCTTCAGGAACATCTACAATATGCCAACACGTACATGTGAGTTACACACCTTACCTTAGTATTTCCTACTCCGTGTGTTACAGTTTTGTAGTTTTTTTTTATTGGTGGGTTTTTTTTTTTGGTTTTCACCCTCTATTCAACGTTCTGTCTCTGTTTCTCACTCTGTTCTGTCCTGTCTCTATCTCAGTCTGTGTCTGTGTGCGCCTGTGTCCATGTGTGTGTGTCTCTCTCTCTCTCTCTCACTCTCTATCTCACAGCACCTGCAATGATATAATTGCATGTGTGGACTGCAGGTACAGCCTGCTTTTCTAGGTATCTGCACTTGTGCATGTGACAGTCTCTGCACCAATTGCTGCCCACCATTCAGTAATTGCATGCAGCCTGCTGTTTGGGGATTGCATTACTCACTTTGATTGCAGCCCACTGCTATAAAATGCTAGGTTAGGTAGGCGTAACCCTTTCAGATTTTCAAGGTGGGGCCCATGCTTGTTTGCTCTGGATACCGTTGTCAGTCTGAAGGTCAGCATATGTCTCTTATGTGATGCTAGGGTTGTAGCCAGTTATATGCATGTTGTACTGAAACCTGAATGTTGCTGCTTCCAGTACACACATCTCAGTGTAGACATGTACACACCCCTCCAAATGCTAACACAGGATACATGGGAGTATATACTTTTTTCTCACTTACACAATTAACTGCCATACAAATGTGGTTATTGCACTGTATTCCTGTGGCCAGTATTAATCCTGGTCTGATACTGTGTGGTGTTTGTAAGGTGCTACTGTAACATTATTCCCTGCTAGGATGGCTGGTTCTCCTTTCACAGTCATGTCATACAATTCCACAACCACTGCTGATAAAGACCCACAGAAAAGGGTTTGCGTTATACCATTCCTAATTTACATTTACATCCCCTCATTGTAATGCATGATATATTTATTTCAGAACCAAGTTATTTGTATATCTGCTGTTGCTTAGTGGTAATTCATACAGTCTATTGTGTCAATGGTCTGGGGTTCGAGACTGGCAGAGGTTTTTTTCTTTTGCTGCTCAGCAGAACAAGGGCCCTGCCATAGAGTGACTAAGGCACTTTTAAGCAGTTGTAAGCGGGTTTGCGCAGGTTTGCGTGACGCTTAGCTAAGCATACACATGCGCACACTCACTTAATCCCGCTTACTACTGCTTAAAAGTGCTTACTCCCGCTAACCCCGCGCTAATTTCTTTTAAAGAAAAGAAAATGGGGAGATAGGAAAGTGGTGAAAAAGGGGGCACAAAGAGGGACACACAGTAGGTAAACAAGCTCGGGATGTGCAGGACGGGTGTAGGGAAGGTCCATAGCTGCCCATTTCTTTAACAGCAACAGCTGTGCATATGCAATGAATTTGGAGTGAAATTTGAAACCTTCCACCCCTGGAAGAGAGGTGAGGACAACAAAGTCTGTTGTACTGCCAATTCTAATTATCAGCTTACATGTTTGTCCGATGGACATGTGTGTGAAATGGGCAGCTATGTATGGGGCGTAATTTTTTTGTGGGTACAGATTGCCCTTTTTTTTTTTTCAGGTGAGAGTGGGAAGTGAGGTATAGGAAGTACGTATGTCCGGGGAGGTAGGTTGGGAAGGTACACAGACAAGACAGACAAGACGCATACAGGGGCGGTGTATGACACATGGGGTGGGTGAACACAATTGACGGGGTCGGATGTTTGGAAATCGCAAGCCCATGAGCCCACAGATGGTAACAGTGGACCTGAGATCCCCACCCATGGGCAGTCACCACTGAACCTTTCACAGCCCCAAGGGTGGCTGCGTAGGACTGGCAGGCTCACCCGTGAGATGCGCCACTCTCGCCTCAAGCTGGCATAGGGGATCAGTGAATGAACGCTGGATCTCCCTATGTACCAAAGCCTGGACTCTTCGAAGGGTGACAGGTGGCCCTTCTCCACCCACGCTTGCATGGGGGGGTGAGCCCCATCCCCTGCAGTGTTTCCACCTGAAGGTGGCACAGGACCAACGGAGGAGGGGAGCCCAGGCTGGGCACCGGACCGGCTGGTGCCAGGTGCACTCGCCGGCGGAGGGACAGGTGGGTCCCCTGAGACCGGCCTTCCCATACGTTCTGTGATTAGGTGTGTTTAATTACAACATAAGCGAAACAGCATTCCAGATTAGTTGTAACAGTATGCAATGATATTCCCATTAACCCAACACACCAAGGGTACAACAGTTGAACAGCAAGCATAACACATGCATATATGAACCACAGTGGTTATTCCAACAGCATGCAGGGATGTTTGGTAGCAACAGGCCACCAGGACTGTGGTGTTTAAACAGGGCACATACATCACCATGAATGCAAATATTTATAGAATAGGACATATGTCCCAACAAATATTTAAGATTACACATACCCATTGAGGTCTGGAACTGCATGGTTTATGCACATACAGTACGGTGTAGAAAAAACCTCGGTTAACATCTTATAATGACCTTTTGGTCTACACTACATTCCTAGTGACTGCAAGTGTATATCCCCTACCTGTATTATTACACTTGCCACCATACATTAGGTTGTGTAATGGGTTCGGCTAGTTCAATATATGCCTGACCTATATCTGACATACTAACTGTCCAGGATGCAGATGTTACTGCTACATATTTCTTGATTGCATTTATATTTCTTTATCTACATATCTGGGATGTTTTCACATGACATTTTCACTTCAATTTGTACAGAACCCTGCATTTCTTGACACACACTCACATTTCTGGGGAAAAATTACATGCTACATGTGTGCCAGGATTACTTATTCATGCCAGCCAGAAACTGACTATTGTGGACTGTATATATGTTTCTACTAGCACTTCCATCACCCACTTTATATGGGACTGCACAACTCTGGGTTGCCAGCACCTTTTCAAACAGTACTGTTTGTATAATGCAAGGGTACAACAGCATTTCAGACTCTGACACTCACACTCTGGGTTTTAGACCTTTATTAATGACATTACACACTTTTCCACAGGCTCACTCCTTTATTTGTTTTAACGGTGTATATGGCAGACATGTTCAAGACATATTATACCTTTATTAATAGGTTAGAACAATCTTTTTTCAGGCTCACTCACTTATGTTATATGACAGTGCCTGCAGAGATATTATTCCAGACATATGTTACCTTTCTTAATGGGTTACTACACTCTTTTTCTGCCTCTCTGACGTTTTTATCTGACAGTCCAAGCAGAGGACTTATTCAGGCAATTTTATGGCTGTATTATTGGACTACAACACTTTCTTTCATGCTCTCTCCCATATTTTATATAACAATACATGCAGAATAATCACTAACCTGCCTGGTGGCGCAGCCTTAGCAGCCTATCAGCATAGGCTTGCTGATTCATAGCACGGTCACCTGCAGCTGTAAAGTAAATGAAGGGACATTGAGACATACCTATCCGTTATACATACTCCATTATCAATTCTTACATACTGCATTCCATGGCTACATACTCAGTTGTGGGGCATCCCGCATACCACGGGCCTCCTGTATCCATTGGTTCAGGCAGTCCTGCTTTCGTCTCTTCAGGTCTGCATGGTGGTGCCAGACCTGCTCACCAGTCCGAGGAACTCCTGTGGCACTGGTAAGGTCACGAACTAACCAGTTCCAAGCCTCTGCCTTGTACTCCCATCCCTTCGAACTGGCCCTGCAGGAGTCTTGACTCGTGACGGTGGACAAGGAGCCAAACCATGTATTTGGACTCCTCGATGCCCTAACGTTGCGCTCGGAAGCGTGTTCCCCCTCCAACACCAGACATTCTAACTGCAGATGTGAGCTACACTCAGTTATGGTGTGCATTCCCGCCTGTGGGGCTTAAATATGCTGCATTTCCCGCACTTTTTTGTGATTGGCCATTTTGTAAAATTCTCGGCTGACTGCAGACCTGCTTAGTAATGGTTAAACTACCATTCATAAGTATATGAATGTTAATAGTGGCTGTTTCCCCTATGTTGTCATGGCTTAGAGGTTCTGTACTTTGCTTCTGATGCACAGAGTCCTGGGTTCGAACCTGGTCATTCATTTTATTTTCATACTATCTAGACAGACTAGGGGGTGGGGCTGCATTTAAGCAACTTTGCTCTACGCTGCTCCTTGGTGCCCTACGGTGCCCTGGTTGGCACAGCGCACACGTCCGCACAAACACATTGCGCTGGGTAAAGAGCTATTCAACTATGGGCAACTCTATTGCGCTGGGTAAAGCGCTATTCAACTATGGGTAACTCTATTGCACTGGGTGAAGTGCTATTAAACTATGGGCAACTCTATTGCGCTGGGTGAAACGCTGCTTAACTGCAGGCAATTTTATATCAGGATCCTTTAAAATATTTATTTTGTTCACTGATACATTGGCCATTTCACTGCTTTTTAGTAATGAACATATTTGTCAAGTATTATTTCATATACTGATTTAAAACATAAATACGAAGGGGAGTGGTGGGATAAAAAATAAATACGAAGGGGAGTGGTGGGACTTGAACCGTGAATGCCTCTTCTTTGTGCGAACGCTCTACCATTACGCTATTTGGTGCGATTTGCATAAACATTCTTTCTTATGCTCTTCCATGTCAAAATTGCTAACTCTAGTTAAGCAATGGGCACACCCGCGCACATGCGCACAAATACGGGCAGCTATTTTGGGAATTTAAAATAAATTAATGTTATGCGCTTTAGAACTGTGATGGGGGTTTACAATATCAGACAGTGAGGTGTTGGGTGCAGGGACATCTGAGCAGACACGCTCTTGTTTATTTGCTTTTAATTTCAACACTTGCAGGGGCGTGGACATTTAGACTGCTCGGCAGTCGGACACATCCCCTGCTTTCTTACAAGGTCCATGTAAGACTTACGGTTGAGTCAGCGTGCCCTCATGCATATTCATGGCACGTTGACGTCATACCGTTCAACTGCAGCCTTCGAGTAAGACTTAAGTCTTACACGGAGGATTCGTGAATCCGGGGTATATAAAATGTTATTTACTTTTAGCAAACAAGTGCAATGTCTAGAATTCAGTAAGATCGTTGCTTCACTCTGTACAGGCATTTTTTATCTTAATTTTACATCCAGTCTGGTCTGCCTTGATGTAGGTATATACATATTACACTAACAGCCCTTCTCTCTATTATCTTTCAGCCAGCGAATCTAATGCAGTATCTGGCTAAGTAGAGCTAATGTCAATGCACACTTCTGCAATACACTCTTCTGATGGGCACATATCCCGGAGTGTATGTGCATGGAAGCATGACACTAAGCCATCCTTTAGTCAATACCCCCACAGAAGGCCTTTCGCAGACTGTCCAGGGATAGGCAAGACAAATTACGCAACTCACTCCAGTCTCTATCTGGCCAAATACTTCAGTGCCCAACCTACTAGTTAAGTCAGGGTCTTCTAGGGCACAGCTGGAGCTCCATACTATTACACTACAGACCTGTCATTACTGACAGTATTATCTTCTCCATTACCACATGTTGTTGTTGTGTCTTTCGGCTTATCCCGGTCAGGGGTCGCCACAGCGGAACTCCGGTCCGCTAATGTTTGGTAATGGATTTTTACGTGCCGAGTTACCAGCCCTGATGCACAACCTTCAATGAAGGCATGCCCATTCATGCATGGCTCCACACAGAAGACGCTCTAGCTGAGAATTGAACGCGACAACGTCTTGCTGTGAGGCGACAACGCTACCGCAGCACCACTACTCTTAGCAGTTCTTCCTAACAAAGAATACGGCAGGCTGTCATGCATCACTAGAGGCACAGTAATGTACACATGCCATAGCAGCATGCATGCAACATGAAATTACTTTGGAATATGCAAAGGTTTCAGTCTTCCTTGCTGAAATTAATAAACTGTCAACTGACTCATACAGGTGACAATTTAAGAAGTCTCAATACTACAATAAGAAAAGCAAGAATGATACATTCAATCCCTATTATCCTGAAAGTTCACATTGTGTCCCTTACGAATGACACAACAGCACATTGCACTAATTACTTAACATTTGGAACAACCTTTCTGGTATGATGGAATAGGTTCTAGAGGCCAAGTGTTAATTGTCCGATATCTTGAGCTTATGTGACACAGCTGTGGTCTAAATAAAGTGCGATGATGGTATGTTGCAGACAGTTAATCACTAGGCATAGATGGTAAATACAGGCAGCTAAGTGAATGCGCTGCCCTATATTACTATGTTAATACTCCAAAACTAATTAATGGAATGCATCCATTAGGTTTGATCTTTTCCTGACCTCCGTATTTACTTTAGTTCACAGTAGGCCAGATTCCTAAAGACTTGATCTCTGTGTAGGTAACTTTTATTCTGGTGTAAGCCTGCCCTGATTCCAAAAGACATGCTCTTGGTGTAACTGGCACTCTGTTGTAAGGCTGATTTATAAGTCAAGCTTACATTCAAGTTAGTCACTTATACCAAGAGTAAGTCTTAAAATCAGAGCAGACTTGCACTTAAATAAATTACTTACACCAAGAGCAAGTCTTTTGGAATCAATCCCCATGTGTGCTATCCACCTGTGAGTGTGCTTGTTAATTAATCTCACCTGCAAGCTTTGATCTCTTTACTACTGGTTACTTCCTAGTCATCAAGATGGACTACTTGAACAATAGATTTAAAATAAACATATCATCTACAAATGTTTCGACCACTAAGAATATCTTATTTCCTACAGATGTTTACCCTAATTATATTTTACTCTTCTTCTATGACTGTAAATTATGCTTTATGAAGGCAATGCCCAAGGCAAAGTGCAATCTTCTTTACACAAATAAACACTTTATATTCTGTACAGGTCCACTCACTTGTAAACAGCTTCACTCAAGGCTGTTTTACAATCAACAAAGAACCCTGCAGCAAACAATGAACCAACCATCTTATTGTAATCAATATATTTCAAAACGTATACTTTCTTACACTTCATCTCGCTACAGAGTATGGTCAAACAAAATTACATTTATCTGTATAATAAAACTGTTATACTGCAGTATGTGCATGGTGCATAAACTGCCAATGTGGCTAATGTAGTGCAACAACCCAATTTCAGCTGTTCACAATGAAATTACACACAGATGCGGGAAAATGTGGCAGCAAAGAAAGTAACCTAACACCTCCTGTTGCACTACATTTAACTTTTATTTTTTTCCTATTTTTGTTTTATCCATTTCCATGTGACCATCAAGCTCCCATCTCCTGTTATATTACTCTTCCTTGTAGCTCAAGCATCTGGAGTCCCAGTTATTACAGTAGCCATCCAATACAGGTTTAGGAGTTTTTTTTGGATAATCTTAACATTCTGCCTCCCTTGGCAAGAAAATCTGTTACAATACCTGCAATGCTGACTTAAGTACATGTGCACACTTCCAAACAACTGCTAATCCCAGCTAGACTGGTTGTGCACTCACTGACATGGTCAGACTCATTAAAACATGACTGCAGGAGCTCCTGTAGCAGGACTCTTGTCAAATTCCAATTCCGTTTGTCCCCCCCCAAAGCACCATAAATGATACAGCAATTGGTGGCCTCACCTCATATATTCTACTAAATATTTGCTGAATAAACGTAGGAATGATGCAACAAAAATGGTATTAACTTTAAAACAGTTAAACACTGCAAACATGATGTGCTGAAATAAACTTACATTTTCATACTACGCCTTTTTATTAATATCAGAAAGTAATTCACAATTAAATATTGGGAATATATTTGCCCTCTGTAGTAAAACAGCCTTTGCAGTGTTGATCTAAATTTCAAGACTTTTTAAACATAAATTCTTAATACTTCCACTTAACCTATTCTTGGCTCACCTAAAAAATTAAGATAGTTCTTTAAATAACTACTTTGCAACTGCACTGTTGCTATAACAGAAAATAAAAGCAACGGTTCCACATACTTGAAAATATTTCACGCTATGCTGAAGCATTCAGTAACAAAAAGGGTTGGAAAGAGATCCAGCCAAAAGCAGGTCATAATGACACTTCTCAAGATCACTAGCCCAACTGGAAGCTTGTGAAACTTCACCCCATTCAGTTAGACTGACTAGCACTGCAATTTCTTGACTGGTTCCTTACTGTAGGCATGGGGCATGACAGGTTCACTGCAATATTCACATTCACTATTAGCAGCTCCCAGCCCATCCATAAAGTCATGCAAATGAAATTACATCACGCTGTCTCAGGGAAACTACTTGGTGAAAGCTAAATGGCCAGAGAAGTTATCTATTTAGCTCACAGACTCATATGAATTGCAAGGCAGGGGAATTTATAGACCATGTACATCTTGGCAGTACCCATCTTTATGAAGTCCTTCCTGTTTCCAGAAGAGCAAAGCTGGTAATGCCAGAATTAATTTGAGGAAGCTCATCCAATTGTCAAGGTTGGCCTTCAAGGATGAGATGCTGCCACTCTGCCTTGTATGCAGAGGCAACCTGTTCCAGAGATGAAGTAGATACTGGGTAATACATGCGTCCACTCAGGATGTTTTATGTCTTGGTAGAAATTAAAATTGCTTGTGATAGAGGAGCTGTTTGTTTTTTGGAGGTGCAACAGGTCATGTAGGATTGTATTCTTAATGGCACAGAATTGTCAGACATAGCTCTCCATGACAAAGACTATACAGGAGGCAAAATATAAGAACAGGACCTTTGAGCCTGTCATGGTAGTTAAGCAAGCATTAATGCCTGATGGGGTGTGTGTTAATGTGTAATTAATGTCCACCCTGGGTGGCAAAGGGCCTCTACACCCCTGGAAGCGCATTAATTACACATTAACACATACCCTGCAGTGCATTATTGCTCTTACACAATGGGCTTGCTGTAAAATTGAGTTTTACTTCCTTATTTATTTTTTTTAAGTACTATATATTTTTTTTATGTATTTTTAATGTAAAATAGTTCCTCCGCCTACTTTCAAACTTGCTGTACTATATGTTAATGGTATTAGAGGAAGCATTTTACATCAGATATATATAAAAAATAATATAGTGCTTAAAAA
Source organism: Protopterus annectens (assembly GCF_019279795.1). NCBI lineage: Eukaryota > Metazoa > Chordata > Ceratodontiformes > Protopteridae > Protopterus > Protopterus annectens. The sequence continues at coordinate 226,002,786 of NC_056743.1, forward strand.
AATAAGCAAGTGAAACAATTTTACATACAGCCCATTCTCTTTCCCATACAGACATACACAGTCTCTTCTGCTTTCATACACACATTCACTCACACAAGATCAGTCAAACCCTCTTTCTCAATCTCTCTCAATTTCCAGCTGCTTTCATACACACATTCAGTGTCACACTCTCGATCTCTCACACAAGCAGTCTCCTCTGCTTACATACGAGCATTCACTCACACAACACTCTCGCTTTCTCTCTCACTCTCTCCATCACACACACAGTTACTCTGCTTTCATGCACCCATTCACAAACACATGCAGACAGAAACACACAAACACATACAATCGCTCCTTCTCTTACTTTCACACATGCATATACACACATGCTGCTTTTCTTTTTCTTTTTATCTTACACTCGCTAAACAGCAAAAGCTGCTTAGAGTGTGTAAAATAACGGCTTGCTCACTCACTGATATGCACGCATACACTCACACAAAGACAAATACACACACACTGACACACACGTACCTTTTTGTCTTCTGTTTTTTTTTTTATATTTTACACTTGGTAAACAGCAAAAACGCTGCTTAGCGAGTGTAAAATAATAGTGGCCATTCCATTTCCTCAGTCTGAGCTCCAAAGCGGCTTGATAAGCTGCCGTGAAGTGGCAGACTCATTTTTCACCAGGCATTACTTGTACATTAATACCCTGCTGGAGAATGCCCATTGTTTAATGGTCATAAAAACAGTAATCTTTTTACTTGGGAATCCTCTGGGGCCTTTTAAGCTGTGTGACGTGTCTGGATAGACACATGCCAAGGGGAGTATTACAGTCTATAACTGGTCTAATTGGAGTTATGTAGAGAGGAATATTAAGTTCTTTTAACCTGGATTAGATGCCTTTAGATATCAGATGGGCTAGATATGATTTTCTAAATACAAATATTACGTGGTGGTCAAAAGGGAGAGAGTTTAGATTACTATACTGTGTAAGTTTAGAGTAGGGTATTGACTATACTTTAAGTTGCAGGTAAGCACCGTTTCCAAATGGGACAACACTGCACCTTTATCCATTTCATTTTAGCTCTTTTTTTGCACACCACTAATTTGTAAGGTTAATTTCTTGCTTTATGTTTCTGTGTCAATGGGTGATCCAAACATTAAACTTGGCTTACAGTTACCAGCAAAATAAGTTAGCCAAATTCTAGGTTTACTGTTTGGAAGCCCAAAAAGGAAATGTCATAAAAGCAGGGGTTCTAGCATGGAGTCCTGAAGTACACTGTTAGTTACTTTCAGCTTACAATAACCAGCAAATTAAGTTAGCCAAAATTTTGAGTTTACGGTTTGGAACTCAGTACAATAAATGCCAAAAAAGAAGGGTTTTTAGCACTGAGATCTAAAGTATACCACTAACTACCTTCATGTTTTCTGAGACAACACCTGCCACCTAACTATGCACATTCTAGAATTCAGCCAGTTTGATATCCATCATACTGCACAAGTATCTAGATTCAAGTCTTTTGGCTTATTAACAGTACCATCATGGGGGATGGTGTCAAATGTTTTTGCCAGATGAAAATATACTATGCCAAAATATACTTAAAAAAACTTTATGGCCACTGTCCACTGCTTCCCTGATCTTTTTAAAGGAGTTTACTAGCTTGAGTAGACATGATCTAGTACTGATGAAAATACATTGTTGAAGGTCTTTTATTTTGGGTATTCTGTTACTGTAATTTAAGTCTGAAACAATTTACTCCATGGCTTCACAGATTAGGCTGGTAAGGCTAATGAATCTGTAATTTTGGAAGTCTGTGGTAGCGCCCAATGTGTGGAGTGGCATCATAACAGCCAATCTCCATACTTCATCAACATACCCTATGGCTAACCTTAAATTAAACAAGTTACGGAGGGGTTCTGTAAAGGCATACTTGGCACTATTAATTGGATATCCAAGTATACTGTCTTTTTTCTGCCTACCAAGAATGCATCCAATGGCTCCTCTGCCTTCATCCAATTATCTCATTTGTTCTGTGGAATTGGGGTCTGGCATCTCCAAGGCAGGCAAGAGCCCTGTGGCTCATTTGTTCCTGCCCAGAAATCCTGATCAGCCCATCCACCCAATGTTGAGAATTGACTGGCAGGGAGCAGGTCAACTTGTTGGCCCTGCAGGGCATCCTATCCTCTCTCCAACACAAAGCAACCTACCTTCAGTGGATCTTATGAGCTGCATTATATTTATTTTTATTTATTTACATTATGTTGACTGGGTTAGCCCCATTAAGTCAATGTCCCCTTTTCAGTTAAGACTCGTGGTGCTACGACAAAATTAGCCAGGACACCAGGAAACCTCCCATACTCTTTTTATAATTGCCACATGATCTTTTAAATCCATCTGAGCTATGCCCAAATAAAGGCAGATTGGGCCTCAGTTTAATGTCTCATCCAAAGGACAGCACACATGGGATTGCATCACCCTCCTTTGGCTGCACTATAGTGTCAGGATTGGAAAATTAATCCAACCACCTGGTGTGGCAGTACAACCCCACAGCCTTTAGCACCAAATGCAAGTGTGTTATCTGTAGAGCTACTGAGACTACTTCCCTCCAAGGAGTAGTAAACATCTGCAAACTGAATTTCCCAAAGCTTACAAGGAAAAAGCACACAGCAGAGCTCACTTTCTAGACCCAAACACCATGGGGTGAAATACTTAGTGGTTCCTCATGTGGGGAGATAAGCTACCTCCATAACACCCCCTAGCCCCCAGGATAGGTGAGCCAGCAATGGCTGCTCATTTACATTGTCCCTTGTCATCTCCTAAAAACTCCACAGACACTATAAGAACTTGAGTTGTCTGGTATTTTTAGTTTCTGAGACAGCTGGGGGGGGGGGGCAGTACAAGTATCTCTAGGATTTGTGGAACTTCAATGATGGTTTCTATGGGTGAAATTTGCACTAAACTTAGCTGAGAGTATGTTTGGCATATCCTTGGGTACAGAGTGGGTGACACCATTTTGGATAAGATCAAGGCATAGACAGGTGTTATTTAACTTCCTATTATAAATAAAGAAGGAATTATAATTTTATCTTGCTTGGAGATATTAATTTCAGTTCTTGTTTGGCTTACGTCTTTCTACATCTTGTTGGGTGTCAAATGGCATTGCTGGTGTGTGAGGCACTGTGTATACCTGATGCATAAGTCTGGAGTTGCTCAATTCAGACACTTTGCAGTAAATTAAAGTTTTACTGAGTAATCTGAAGACAGTTTCACATCTTCAATTAGCAGAGTTGAACTTAGAAAGAAAATATGCCTGTTGTACTCTTGCTGCAAAAAAATCGCAGAAGAGGTAAAGACTGCATTGCATGTGTTTTAAGAAATTTTACAACAAAGCAATCCTCAAATACACAAAACCTGGCAAGAAAGGAAACTAAGCATCTGATTTAGCCTGAAAGAATTCCAATGAACAAAACTCAATAAATTCTCTTTACTGGCTGTTAGAGAGAACCTCTGGTTTTACTTGCAGGCTTAGAGTGTTTTTGAATCTCTTCCTTAAATGTTGCTGTAATGCAATGTAAATGGAGCTATCAGATTTACGGAACCATTTTGTATCTGATTTACAGAAACTTAATAAATGCAAAAACTACTGCTTTAATTCCCATAAATTACTTAATACCGTATCCTTGGCTATCTTTAAAATGTGACTTTCTACTTACGCGGGGAAACAAATTTAGTTGAGGAACTTTAGCAATGAAAGTCCTTGATGGCACAACTTGATACAATATTTTAAACTATAAAAATGAAAGCGTACCCTAACAATAGATCTGTGTTCTCTTTCTGTTTGGTTCAAACTGTGGGTTATCAGATCTGACTCGGCCATATACAAAAGACTTTGGCCCATCGAGGTCTGCCTCCTTTACCCATAATCTCTTACTCATCAAGATTATCTTAGATCGACTTTGCTCCACACTGCCCAAACTGACAATGCTCATCTTCTATGGGGAAATACTAACGACACAGGAGGAAAACACTTACTTGACTCAGTTGTCCCATGATTGAGAAACTCACCAAAATGGTGGGGGGCAGGAGGGAGGGAAAGTTAAACCAGAAGGAGAGAGACAACGAAGATCTATCATTCTTTTGTATCCAATGTTGTCTTTTCCATTTAAATTCAACCTGTAGGACAGAAACCCCAGCCACATAAAACCCTAGGGAGGTCTCACAGAAGGGTATTGTGCAGTACGATGGAATCAAAAGAAGCTCTTGACCTCGACCGACTGTCCAATTTGTAGTGGGACACAAAGGTGTGAGGGCCAACCAAGTGGTAGCTGTCTTTTGTATATGGCCAGTCTTGGATCTGATAACCCACAGGTTGAACCAGATGGAAAGAGACATCAGATTACAAGTTTAGGTAAGGCCAGACTTGCTAATGACAGAAGACCACACATTCAACTCAATAACAGACTAGCCACTCATTTCTGGTGTGTCATATTTCAGAATGCTTCCCTACTGCTGTACAATTTCTGTAAAAATCTTAAGTCTATGCAGAGATTTAAGTACGATGCACTGCTCATGACGGACTTGTTTTCTCAGTTGCTAAAAGGAATAATATTTGCTTACTCTGACATGCACCCGGTGTTATCTACCTCAAAGTATTTGAATGCTGTCGCTGATTCTCCCTTTCTCAGTATTATAGCTGTCAGTAAACTTGAATATGCAACAATATAGCAATAACCCACGCCTGGGTGTGGGTAATGCGGGATTTACCCACGGTTGGCGTGGTTTGGTCCCGAGGCCCGAGGCACCAAACAAAGCCAACTGTGGGTAAATACAGCATTACCCACACCCAGAAGTGGGTTATTGCTATTATACCATGACATTATTTAAGAAAAGAAACTATTACTTTTCTTAAATAATGGTATAGTATAATGCCTGTTTACTGCCCTTCCGCAGATGTCTGGCATCCGCGGCAGTTCTGATGTACTGCGCGCCTGCGCAGTACATCAGAGTTGAGCAAAAGCAACGGAGAAAACAAGATCTCCATTGCTTTTTTTTACTGTTTTCGCTATGTTAAATGGGTTTAACATAGCGAGACAGTTTTAAAATAAGCAACGGACATCTCCGTTGCTTATTTTAAAACAGTCTCGCTATGTTAAACCCATTTAACATAGCGAACAAAAGCAACGGAGATCTTGCTCTCTCCGTTGCTTTTAAACCTGTCTCGCTATGTTAAATGGGTTTAGCATGCGAGACAGCTAAAATAAGCAACGGACATCTCCGTTGCTTATTTTAAAGCTGTCTCGCTATGTTAAACCCATTTAACATAGCGAGACAGTGTTTTAAAAGTAGATTTATACTAATGGAAAAAAGTCCGGGCGACCGGACCTTTTTCCATTAGTATAACTCGATTTACAATGTGCACGCTGGCCAATCAGCGTGCACGTTTTGGGGGGGTCATGGTATAATATCAGATATGTGCTCTCTATAACAGATAATCTACAAGGAGGCCTACAGTAAGTGTATTAACAGCTGGTGTTTCCTCTTTTAATATCCTCAGCACAGCATTACATCTGTTCTTATTTCAGCACTCAAAGTATACTTATTTTACTTTTTGTCAACTGGGTTAGACCCACTAGGCACAACTTATTTTCAAGAAACACTCAAGATGGTATTCATACTGAATAGAAGTCATTTGGAATGGACATAGTGGAAATTTTCATATTCTTTTTGATAACTGTTTTGCAATTTTTTACACTCACCTGAGCTGCCACCAACAGATGTAAATGGAACTTCATTTCACTGTCTCATCTGATTCTCTAGACTTTGACATTATATTCAGCCATCGTACTTCTCTACTTAACCTCAATATATTGACCAATCACAACCAAACAGGATAAAAAAGCACAAGAACAACGTTACATACTTATCTGACATAGTAAAAAACAAATGTACCACAGTGTGAAGAAGATATGTAGCTCAAGAGTAACGTTAGAAAGTCATAGCAACCAATCCAGGAGGTCTCCAAATTCGGTTACAACAAATTCATACTCACCACATCTATAAAGCTTAACGTATGGTTTCTCCAGTATCAAACTGTTGTCAAGAATTCCAAGCAGTGTAGGATTAAATCTCGTGAGAAGGAAGTGATAGAATGTGTAAAAAAATACAGTTGTTGAGAAAATACAGTCCTAAAGCACTGAAGTGTCAGAGGATCTCATCCTGGAATCATAACACAAGCACTAGTGATCACAGCAAAAATATTCACAATGGCAGCATTTCCAAAGAAAGCACTGGAAGCAGTCAAACATTTGAAGCCTAGCCTCTGAAAACAGTATTTTCAAACTGCACTTCACTGCTCAATGGCAAAATACAATACAGTAACCAACTTACTTTTAAACAGTTTTCATAATAACTGTTGGTTTGTCTCTACACAAAGCAAAGGTGACTAACAAGGGCTCTGTCTCCTTGAACTGTTGCATCCTCTCATGCAAGACCTGTGCTAGCAGTGCATAACTGCACACTGTAGTAAGGTCTTCTCATCTTTCTCTCTGCCTATGCTGGTTTCTGCCTTTGTGAGGGATATAAGCAAACACATGGACTGATTTAAGGATAGTCCTAATACACAGTTTAGACCAAAAGGAAACCTAGTCCTTGTGAAACACTGAACATATTTCCCTAAAAATAATGACCTGCTAATCAGAAATCCTGAAAGAAGACTCCATACATAGTGGTGTTTTTCAAAGACAAATTTCAGAGCAACCAGATGGTTTGGATGAATGATGTGAAAGCTTATAATTCATGAATATGAAGTTGTAAGGATAAGTAAAGTTCATTAAAGGCTAGTAAAAAAGCAGAACACATTTAATTAACTAAATAAGCTAGTGTAAAGCAACAGTTCTACCCAGTACAATGAAGTGCAGATATGCCTGACATGCATCTTAACCACAGAATAACTTGAGACACAAATGGGTCAGGGTTGCTCAATAACTAAAATAGAGATGTCAAAATGAAAACCTCTTCCACTTAACAGAGTAAGAAAAAAGATTCTTGCCAGCTTCTATAATCTCTAAGACTCTACCAAGAAGATCCAGCAAACAACAAATGTAAAGTATCAGTCAAGCCCTGAGGTGAAAACAACCAAGGGGGACACATTTATAACCTTGTACTTGGATGGTATACTATTGTTCTGTTGAACTGAAAAAGAGAAACCACATCCTTACCATGTAGAAAACTAAGGTAAGCTTCAGTCCTTCTTTGAATTTTGCAGCAAAATTATTGAACATGTAAATAAGTATAGGAATTTTCCAGGCTGCAACAAACAGAATGCTTTTACTAACAACTCCATTACTGTCACTTTAAGCTGAGAAGAAAATACGGAGGATCACTCTCTCTCAAGAAACAAAAAGGTGAAAAAATGGTGCCTCATTAGACATAAACCTTAACCAGACAAAATTTCTGAATCCTTAGATGAAAGAAAAAGCTTGCACCAACACAAACATAGATTGCTTGTGGATGGTCTACTAATTTTATTCAAATTATATAGACTCCTCTTTGCCAGATCTATGAAAAATAAAATTATAATCTGAAGACCACATGACTAAGCTTAATGAGAACAACCAAAAAAAAAGAGATACTTAATAGGTACACAGCAATCTCTGACATCGGGTACAAGCTTCTATTAAAATGGGACTCAACAATGCTCCCCCCTTCTCAGTATACATGTGACAGCTTTTACAAAGATATGGCTCAATGGAGCTTTAGAACAGTTCTAGATCCCCCTTCCACATATTGACAAATACAAATGGAAACTGTCAAATTTGTCAACAGAATAAAAGACTCTTGGGATTTGCAAGTCACTGTTTCCAGCTGGAGCATGTCCACTGGGGAACATGTTGCTGAGGTGGAAGCAAATAAATACAAGGATTTATTTCGGGGATCTATTAATCAATGACTGAAGAAGATATGCCAGTAAGACATACTGTCCCTGGGTGGGGTCAGTCTCTCTAATCCACAGTGCTACAAAATGGGCAACATGGCTACTTAGTAAATACAGCAGATAGTGAGCTACCAGATGCAGGGGAAGGAGACTGAACTAACAATCTTAATCTACTGCTGTAGTACAGTATGAGACATGTATTACATCCCATTCTGTACAGTTGTAGGAAAATGTAAATACAGGTTTAATAAGAAGCTGCTAGAAATGCTGGGCAAAACAACAAGAATAGCCAAGATACTTTCTCCTGTCACTGTCGTCTGAAGCTTATTTGACCACAAGGAGCAAACATTAATAGGGTTCCCAACTGTTCGGCCAGAAGGGGGCTCTTCCAATTTCATGACATGGAAAACAGGTCAACATACCACAGAAAGACTTCTACAATTTCATTACAGGCATGTCTAAAGGTAAGTTCCTTGTGTTTTCTCTTATTAACCTGGTGAACTTGGGCATCCTGAGGCAATGTAGCAACTGCAATTCAAAAAATAGATTCAGCACCAAAAGAGTGAAATACATGGTTTATTCAAGGAAAATCAAACCAGTTTCGGCAGTTCAACCTTCATCAGTGATTTACCATTCCACAATACTAAACACTAATTTATACTGTCAGCATTAATTAGATAAGTTGATTAAAAAGTTAAGCACACAACAGTTATTCAAAGGCACAGATATTTGACCATATAAGGATATACGGAAACAAAAAAAGAGACCATGTATAACATTAAAAAATGTATAGTTATTCACATTAAGAAATGAATAACAAATATAGAAAAATATATACCAGCTTGTCCTTAATGTCTTTACAAATGATCATTAAGACCTGGTGTAAACAGAGCCCCTAAATTGATTATCCATCTTTTTTCCATGTCATTCAATATACTGTGCCAACCCTGTTTTTGTGATATCACCCCGTATTTTATCAAGGATGCAAAAATGAAATACGGCTAATGTGTGTACACAAACATGTCTGTAAAGTGCATTAGTCAAATGTTTATTCCGAATGTCCCCCATGTGTTCTGACATTCTAATTCTGAAGGTCCCAGATGTTTGGCCAACATAAAAAGCGGAACAGGAACAGGTGGACAAATAGACCACCCAATCCGTTCTGCAATTGGCAAAATGTCTGATTTTGAACACAGATTTCGTATTTTTGCTCGAAAATTTTTTGGATTTATACATATATTTACAAAAGGAGCAATGTCCGCAAGAGAATGAACCTAACAATTCATAAAAATTTAGAGAAACCACCTGGTAAGACCAATAGTTTTTGGTATTGGCTCACTTACAAAGCCTTTATCAGAATTCCTCACCAGATATCTGCAGCCACTCCTTCCCTTAATTAGATCTAGGATTAAGGATATAACAGAATTTCTTAGAATTATCAATGATACCCAGTTGAGTGGATTTTGTGTACCTTGGATGTTACTGCCTTGTACATAAATATTCCACATTGGGCAGGGCTTGAGGCTCTTCAATATTGGCTTAAGGCAAACCTGTATCCTTTGGGGTTTAATACTTTGTTAGTCTGTATGGCGGAACATGTCCTTACTAAAAACATCTTTTATTTTCAGAAGGAATGTTATTGGCAGGTTAAAGATACAGCCATGGGGGCGTCTTTCACCCCCATTTACGCTGACCTTTTCATGGGATACTTGGAGGAAATTCTTGTATATGATGATTCTCATAATATATATATGAGTGATATGGATATTTGGCAGCGTTACCTGGACTGTTGGCTGATCTGGTGAGCGGATTCCACCTATCTTCTTGAGTTTGCTCAATACCTCAACAATAACAAGTGGGGTATTGAATTTACTCCTAATATGGACCATCAAGAAATTCACTTTTTAGACGTCAGGATCAGCAGGAATGTGGACAATACTTTGTTTACCCAGATATTCCGCAAATATCCTCAGTACAATAGTCTTTTGGAAGCTACCAGCTTACATCCAAATCACATTATAAAGAATATCCCCAAGTCACAATTCCTTCATGTTAGAAGGATCTCCTCCTCCGAGGATGATTATGCACATCACAAACAAGATTTGATACATAGATTCAAGGCTAGAGGCTATAAACCTGGACACATTTCATCAGCTTGTAGATGGGCTACTGGGCAGGATATGTCACAATTATTGACATATCGTGATAAAACTTCAGATAATACCATTAGGTTTGGCACAACATATGGCAGAAATATACATGCCATTAGAAATGCTATTAACAAAAATTGGAATATCCTTTTGGCCAATGAGGAATTATCTAATATCCTCACTGAGCAATGCAAATTCTCATATGGTAGAGGCAGAACATTAGGATCCTATTTTAACCATTACAAATCCAAAACGCAACAGCATCCTAAGTCAGAACAATTAACCATCACAGGGGACAAACTGTTAGGTTCATTCTCTTGCGGACATTGCTCCTTTTGTAAATATATGTATAAATCCAAAGAATTTTCAAGCAAAAATACAAAATCTGTGTACAAAAATCAGACATTTTGCCAATTGCGGAATGAATTGGGTGGTCTATTTGGCCACCTGTTCCTGTTCCACTTTTTATGTTGGCCAAACATCTAGGACCTTCAGAATTAGAATGTCAGAACACATGGGGACATTCAGAATAAATAGTTGACTAATGACTTTACAGACATGTTTGTCTACACACATCAGCTCTATTTCATTTTTGCATCATTGATAAAATACGGGGTGATAGATCACAAAAACAGGGTTGGCACAGTGTATTGAATGACATGGAAAAAAGATGGATAATCAATTTAGGGGCTCTGTTTACACCAGGTCTTAATGATAATTTGTAAAGACATTAAGGACAAGCTGGTATTTTTTTTATATTTGTTATTCATTTCTTAATGTGAATAACTATACATTTTTTAATGTTATATAGGGTCTCTTTTTTGTTTCCATATATCCTTATATGGTCAAATATCTGTGCCTTTAAATAACTTTTGTGTGCTTAACTTTTTAATCAACTTATTATCTAATTAATGCTGACAGTATAAATTAGTGTTCAGTATTGTGGAATGGTAAATCACTGATGAAGGTTGAACTGCCAAAACCGGTTTGATTTTCCTTGAATAAACCGTGTATTTCACTCTTTTGGTGCTGAATCGATTTTTTGAATTGCAGTTTGGTCTTTTGGTTCTTTGCACCTGCCTTAGTTGCAAAGCTTTCAGAAGCTAAATGTAGCAACTGCCTCATGTACACTGACAACCCTCTCCTCTTCTCTCCCAACACTCAGACTTGCGAGAGATGCACTTATATACCAAAACCGGAAGCCATGCACTCTCCAGCCAAGACCAGAACAGCTGGTCAAGAGGAGAAGGTCAACATGTGCACCACACCACATGGAACACACAGCCCTCCAGAACACACACCAGTGCTGCCTTCACATAAAAGCACAAACCACACACCCACCTTTGCGGAGGATCTGAATAAAAATCTTCCCAAACAGCAGAGACCTCCAAGGCAGAAACACACTCGACCACCACAACACAACACTAATCATGAAACACATAACTCTCCTAAACAGTGTGCCACTCAACCAAAGCCCCTAAGGCAAAACAGCATGCCCAATACACTAGTCATAGGTGACTCGATAGTGAGGCACACTGATGTCCCAACTCACTAGGTTGAATAAGGAGAAAGTAACAGCTGCCTGTCAGGTGCCATGATCCGCCATATAACACACGCACTCAGGTCCCTCAACAACAGGTACAAATATGACTTGGTCATTGTACATGTGGGTGTGAATGACCTGAGATATACCTCCCTGGAATACATGAAAAGAGGCACGGACGAGTGCTCGGATTATGTAGCCCAGGCGGGTATGACCCTAGCCCTGAGCAGCATCCTGCCATCACCCTGAATGATACCACAGTACAAGCCGTAAATGATTGATTTCAACAACTGGCTAAGTTTCTGGTGTCCTTCTAAAGAGATTCATTATCTGTCTGCCATGGATGACATGATTGACAGACCTCGATGCTTTGCAGGAGATGGCCTGCATCTGTCACCCCTGGGCTTCCGGATACTGGCCAAGGCTCTTGCCATCCCACAGTGCCTTTTTTAGGCAGTGTTACAAAGACCAAATTACCACCGTAACAACTACAAACAAATGCAATCTGAGGGTCATGCTGCTCAAAACTATAAGCCTAAATCTCAAAATGCACTCGCTCAAAACACTCCTTAAAATGGAGAACATCGACATTTGTGCTGTAACAGAGACCTGGTTCAAAGCAGCAGAAAGCACCTCTGAACTACCAGGCTATAACTCATTCAACAACTTTTGGCCCCAGAACTTGGACAGAAGCTCCAAAGGCGGTGGTGTTTCCATATTCATAAAGGATGTGCACCCCTCCAGGCTGGCAGCCCAACACAGTTTCATAGTTTCATGGGTGTGTACTTGGCTAATGGCCCCGGGGCCTTTACAAGCCTAGCCCATAGGATTACCCTGGGATCGTGCCACCCGACCTTAGTTCGCAGTGCCTCTCTCTCGAGTAAAGCCATTGGAGTAATCCCCGGGGTGAATTTTCTATTTCCCATCCACTCATCATGGCTTTACCTCTTAATGATTTAGACATATTGCTGGGATTTTTTTTGACAGATTTACCTTTTATACTCTGAGATTTAACGATGTTCTACGTAAAATTAGAGGTGTTTGACAGTACTAACCTTATTAAATAACTGAACTAAACCTAAACAAACATTTTTTATCACTAAACATACGGTATCTAATATCTGAATATCTTCTGCTCCAAAAGTCTGTTCTGAATTTCTGCCACATTTCTAAACGACAGTGATATGCCTCGTAAATGCTCAGTTTTAGAGGTACATTAACAGTTGAGGTTAGTAATACTATTTCTTGAGTTAATGTTCTGTAATACACAACAGTTTTAACTGTAACCCTAATTACTCGTCCTTTTCCAGTACCTATTTGTATTATTCATTGTCGCAGGGGCGAGGGTGGGGTCTATCCTATCACTCAGTGGGTGTGAGTCAGAAAGCTAATCTGAACAAGACACAAGCTCGTAAAAGGATATGCATGCCCACAATCACTCGCATACCGGACATTAAACACACCAGCAATTTACAGGACCATTACTTAAAGAAATTCCCAAAATTCCAGCGTAAACTGACTATTCGTATCCAAGATTCTCAAGTTGAAATGCTTTGATTAATTCAGCTAACATTTTAGTATTTCACACACTCTATATTTACTAAAAGTAAATAAATGCATGAACACAACAACAGTAAAAATATAAAAATTTGTACTCTGGCACTTAAGTGCGCCTCTATCGCACCCTGGGTAAATAAAATACTCTGAAAGACATTAAAGCGAAGAATGCTGTTTAAACTACATGTATTTTGCCTGAGTTACAGCCAGCAGACCAGCTGCATCACACCACAGAATACATGCCCTACAGTCAGAGTGGCCAGGACTACTGGATGGGGTGGCAGCCTCCTACAGATGCTGTGAAACCTACAAATAACAATGATCTCATTACATAGGGATCCTTCTCCTTTTCAAATAAGTTATAAAAAAGTAAACGCTTTAAAATTCTCAAGCATACTGCGCAGCTGACATTGTTCTAAAACGCATCTATCATGAAAAAAAAAAGAAGCTAAAAAGTACTTGACTGTGATGCTCCATTCTGAGCACCGCTGTATGCGACTTTGCACGTACTAGAGGTAATCCTTACCAAAACACAATAACTATCACTACAGCTTAGTAAATGAAAACAGTTCATCTCATAAGCTAGACTACATAACCACGCAAAGACAGTTAATTTGACTGACAACTAGACTTGCTTGAGATACTTATAGTAACTTAAAGTTTCTTACCATCCCTCAGAGACATCTAACATAATGCATCAGAGATACTTCAGGTGCAGCTAACATTGGGTAAGACAGCGATTCAAGTTGTAGCCTGCTATAGGTCCCCAACCATGTTCCAAGTCTCACACTCCAAGTTCCTAAGCACTATGGAGAATATTAGGGTCCAACCCAACACTCTCATACTGGGCGACTTCAACTACCCCTTCATTAACTGGGAAAACTACTCATGTACCAATACAATTGCCCAACGTTTCTTGGAATTCATTAATTCCAATGCCCTGGACCAGCTCGTTCTTACCCCCTCTAGAGGTAGCAACATCCTGACCTGGTCATTACTAACATGGGCGACCACTGCTCTACACCAGCAGTCAACTCCTCCCTGGTTAGATCAGACCACAAACTAATCACCTTGGAAAGCCACATCCCCCCGCCCCTCTGCAAAGGTAACCACCATGAAAAACTTCTCCAAAGCTAATGTTGGGCTCCTAAAAACAGTGGTGGCTAACTTTACAGCACCCATGCAAATGGAGAATAGTTGCATGACCGTTGAATCATACACCGATGCACTGTACGAACACGTACATAAACGCATGGATCACGCCATACCCAACAGAACCAAGATGCTCTCTTCCAAAAAAAAAAAAAAGCCAAGCTGGTGTTCCCCTGCCATAAATAAACTCTACAACAGGAGGAGGAAACTGATGCAGAATAAGCTGAAGTCCCAAGACTGGAAAAACTCCCTTATCAGCTTCACAAAAGTTGAGAGCCCTCATCAAATCCTCTAATGCTAGCTATGAAAACAGAATTGCAGTAGACAGTATGGACAACCACAAGGTCTTCTATAGTTATATAAAAAATCTCCACGGCAATACCCAGATTTGCTCTGAGGTACTGCACAATGATACCTCCTATACTGAGCCAACAGATACTGCCAATATACTGGCCGACAGATTCAGTGCTAACTTTACCCCCCCACCCCAAGACCAATCACAATACCAGCAGATTGCCAGGCACCCAGTATTACTGCTACACAGGTTAAAACAGCACTGTCCAAGGTCAAGAATACAGCTTCTACGGGACCTGACAATATCCCTGGCTGTGTTCTACATGAACTACAGAGTGAAATGGTACCTGACCTGTGTGCCCTGTTCAATCACAGCCTCACCTCAGGCTTTGTCCCTACCAAATGGTGCACTGCTACAGTCATCCCTCTTCACAAAATAGGAGCGACTACAGAACCTGGGAACTATCGCCCCATTAGCCAGATGAGTCTGATATGCAAAGTTATGGAACTCATCATCAATGACCTAATAAACAAGGACATAGGGAATCTCCAAACTCTGGAACCCACACAGTTTGGTTTTGTGAAGGGTAGATCATGCCTGCTCAACCTGCTTCATAGGTTCATAAGCAGGTACTAAGCTATTGGCCCTAGGGCCTGTATAAGCCTAGCCAAACGGTACCCTGGCTTTTGCCACCCAAGAAAATTATTTTCCTGTGCCCCTGTCAAGCAGAGCCACAGAAGTGATCCCCGGGGTGAATTTCCTATCTCCCATCCAATCATCAAGATTTTTCTTGAAGAGTGCTAATGAGGAGCTTTGTTTGATATAGATAGGTAGTTTGTTCCAGAGTATGGGAAGTCTCTGAGACAGGAATCTATCCCTCCAGCATGTTCTGTTTATTGTGGTGACAAGGTTTAGGTCCCTAGAGCATGTAGCTCGTAGAGATTGGGATTTCTTTATGTGGAGCATGTTCTACAGTTCTGGGTTTGACATAGCTTTGTATGTTAGGCAGAGATCGCCTCTGAATAGGCGATATGCGACAAAGTAAAGCTGGTGTTTTTTGAGATGGTTGACTTCTTTGAATCAGTCACCAGAGTTGTGGATGAAGACAAGGTGGTTCATACAGCCTACCTTAATCTGGCCAAGGCCTTTGATTCCATTCCCCACTCAGGAATCATAGAAAAACTCACTAGGCATCAACCCATATATCACTAGGAGGGGTGCAAACTGGCTCACAGATATAACCCACAGTGTGAAAGCAGCTGACTCCAAGTCAGACTGCCTACCAGTCACGAGTAGAGTCCCACAGGGTTTGGTACTGGGTCCTCTCTTGTTTATCTACTTCTCTGAAGTCCAGGCCAACACGAAGGGACTCTGGCTGACAAATGTCGCAGACAATTGCAAGTTGGGAGCTATTATTAACTCCCCAAGTGATGCTGACATCCTACAGAAAGGCCTCACTGAGACCGACTGGTGTCAGAACTGTGGCCTTAAGCTCAATGCTAAAAAATGTGTTGTCGTCCCCTTTGGGAAAAACCTGGTTGCTGTGAATTACCACATCGATGGTAGTCCACTGAATACAGAAGGCTTTATAAGAGATCTGGGAACACAGCTTACAGCAACCTCTCTTTTGACCACCACATTGCCACTGTGGTCAGAAAGTCCGTCTATGTGGCACATCTCATTACTAAGGGTTTTGCATCTAGGAAGAAAGAGGTCACTGTCTCCCTCTACTTTTCTCTCATTAGGCCAGTCATCGAATACAATGCTCCAGTTAGCATGTACCTCACTAGACACCTGCAACAACTGGAAGGGCCGCAAAAGTACCTCACAAAGAGGATGCTTGGCCTTAAACACTTGTCCTATATGGACAGACTCAAAAAAACTCCAATTATTCTCCGTCTCATATAGCCTACTTAGAGGTGATCTCTGCTTGACTTACAAAGCCATGTCTGTCCCAGCTCTGTTAGAAATGCTACATCTAAAGAATTCCCAATCCCTCTGCACCACACGCTCCAGAGACAGCAACCTCATTACCACAATCAACAGAACATGCTGGAGGGGCATGTTCATAACTCGGAGACTGGCCATGCTATGGAATAGACTTCCCATACATGTCAAACAGAGCACCTCACTGGCCCTCTTCAAGAGAAATCTTGATGAGTGGATGGGAAATTGAAAATTCACCCCAGGGATCACTCCAGTGGCTCTACTTGACAGAGGCACTAGGAACTAAGGTCGGGTGGCACAATGCCAGGGTAATGCTATGGGCTAGGCTTGTAAAGGCTCCACAGCCAGTAGCCTAGTACACACCTATAAACAGCAGAAAGATGGAACTGTCCCCCCACTGAAACTCGGGGGGGGGGGGTGTAATCAGAAAGTATGACTCTGGGTTCTGTGCCACTGAAGTGAGTTGCCATATAAGGGCTTACATGCCTTAGTGTTGGCAAGACTAGACTAACACTGGACACGCTAGGAGACAAAGCTTGGAAGAGCTCTTTTCAACACTGAAAGAGATCAAATTCTCAATGCCTTTCAGAATCTGGCAAGAGCCGTACAATGGAAATTATACATGAAAACTGTTATATTTCCCTTCATGACCCCTAAGCGGTGGTGGTGCTGCGGTAGCGTTGTCACCTCACAGTAAGACGCCAACCGGTTCGACTCTCAGCTTGAACGTCTTCTGCGTGGAGACATGCGTGAATGGGCGTACCTTTGTTGAGGTTGTGCGTCAGGGCTGGCAACTTGGCACATAAAAATCAACTGCCAATCATTAGCGGAACGGAGTTCCGCTGTGGCGACCCCTAACCGGGAAAAGCCGAAAGAGACAACAACCACCCCTGAAAGACTAACCTGCAGACTTACAGCATTCCTCCCACTGTTGGTGGCTATACTCAGTAAAATATATTTGGGAAGATATGCTTTTGGTCAGCTACCTTACTAGATGATTACTGTTAGGAACAGAATACAACGGGAATGTACAGGGACTGCTATTTAACTAGCCAATGAGATAGAGCTCTACAGACTGCTCACACTGTTTGGTATCCCCCAGGCAGAAATGAAAATAAAATAAAATTTCTTACAACGTTAGAACACAAAGGAAGCACTTAAAATGTAAAACACCTACTTCCTCCTGCAAGTTACTTCAGGCTTGGAAACAGCTCATGCTTGCTGAAATTAATTACATAACACAAAAAAACTGCTGTGATGACAGGACAAAAAAATATTCCAAATGGGCCACAAAAGGCCCCTTTTTAGCCGAGACCCTGAGAGAAAAACTCTGTGCTTACACTTCACAACAGAAAGTGCAATTGTTTATACATTGAAGTACTAATTACAAACATGAATGCATCTTATAATATACAGCATACAATCGAGTACATATTAGAAATTACACAAAAAAGATACACATTTTACAAGAGCTCAGCTAGAAGGCATAATTAAAATATCAAATATCTTAAAAACTTTGACTTCATAACAATGGCATTAACAATCACACAAGAAAGAAAATTATTTACATAATCACAGTAATACAGTGTGTGTACAAGAATGCAAAAACAGCAATAATTTAGTTTATAGTGATCACAAAGTAGAGGCTTATGACAGGCCCCCAAAATGGGAATGAAACAGAAAATTTTGAACTAGATCATGCTGCGGCTATCGCAACAAAATATGCAACAATTACACACAGAAGAGCCTGTGAAGTCAGATCTGGAATTGCAATTTATGGAAAATACTGTTGTTTAATCTTTTAATTTTGCCAAAAAATATCATGCTAGTCAAAAGAAATACTGCAGTTCTAACAAGCAACAAACAAATTTCACCCATGACTAAAATTAAGCTGACAAAATTGCAGTTCTTTCAGTACATGTGCCAACTTCAAAAAAATTACAATGTGGTATTAACTTCATAAAAGGTTTCGTAAAGTGAAGTAATTAACTGTGCCAATAAAATAAGATTTTATAATGCAGCTTGTGTCAGCAGTTCTTACCACTGGCGTCTTTTTTTAACTAACAAATCAAACCAATAAATACTTTCAGGTAAAGAAAAGCCTACACTAATCAAAAAAGCCAAACTAGATGAACATCAAACTGATCAGTTCCTAAAAGTGATTATGCTCCAATATTTGTTTTGACCATATCCAGCTTTGCCTCTGTCTATTAATGTTAGCTAGATTTGACTGTTAAAAAAAATAAGATACACAAGTGCTAATACAAGTTCATAATGCTAGTGGGTATAAATCTGAGTTTTCGCCATTTTCTTGCTGTGCACATTGTTTTCTTATATTTTTCTCCCACTGACATTAGTCAACAAAAGGAAGGCTATTATCCTTTAGTGTCTATTTGCTCCTTCAAAGGATGGCATCCTGGATAGTACAGCCCCTGGTCAAGTGTCATAAGACAGGCAGTAAATCTCTAAGTCTACCTGTACAATGTCTTGGATCATCTCGTACACAGGTTTAACTACTGCACATACATTGGCAAGCGAGTTATGGCGATTATGTAGATGAGTCCTGCAAGCTACATTATTTCTGGACTTCTGTGCAAAGTCAGCATTCCTACCATACAGCCACACACTTTTCCTACCAACTGAAAAAATCAGACTGGTGGCCTATCCTAATCCAACTCAGATCAGCAGCAGTGCAATGGATGTCTCTGCATCATACGGCTGACTACTCCAGGGACCACTTGCTCAAACATTCTTTAGCATTTATGGTGTCAACTGTTCATAAACAGTACAGGACCATTTTCCAGACAAACTAAATCAAGTCTTTTTTTCATTTTGCTTTTGTCATACCACTCTTGAACCTCAAAGTCCTACCTTCCTCCCCCAGCCTATACACTCATTCTTTTCAGTTTGGACTATTTTGTTACTAAGCTCTGCCTTTTGCCTCATCCCCCCAACACCAGATGTGGAATGATGTCAATGAATAACTTTGGCCACATATGCTCTGCTTGGTGCATTCTACCACTGTTTTCTAGGATGCCCAAAATCCATGCTGTACACAGTGTCAATACCTCTCTAATACACTCCTTTAACCTCAACCTAGAAAAGCTGAGCCAGCACAAATGCTGTTCCTTCCCACTCTCAGCTGGGTCTTCAAATGCAGGGCCTGCTAACTGAAGTTCTATCTCTCTCCTGCCTCAAGTCTTCTTAGAGCAGGCCAGTCTCCCATCTGTATTTTTCAGACAAAATATTGCATAATTATCAACAGCGATCACAGGCAATCAGTACACCTCAGTGCTTAGTTTTGCTCCCACTCTAAAGTGGCTTTATCATGTGAGCAAACATTGTTGCAGCACTCAAATCATTGCTGATCAACTGCTCTGATACTTAAACTACATTTTTTCTTTAAGAATAGAAACAACTCACAGAGAGTTAATGCCCAATGCCCACCAGCAAACCAAATAATAGCAATGACAATGAGGCAACAGGATACTGGAACAACACACAGCTAGATATCCAAATAGGCATCCACCACGAATAAAGAAGTATAACAGCTTTTATTCATGAATGAAAAGGCAAGCGCTTTCACCCATATAGGGCTTCATCAGACCATGAAAAATCACTATGAATCACCTCAATTTATACTAAAAATGGGGGGAAACCAAAATCAATTAATTCTTAAAGATACATGGTAAAAACTACAAATTTCATAGTGTGTGACATATATAAAAAACATACAAGAAACATACCCATAACTAATCATGTACACATCTAAAAAAAATATATATGTACGTCTTAAATAATGAGATATATATAAAAACTTATATAATATATGTAAAAAATGTGTGTATAAAAACATATATATATATATATATATATATATATACACACACACACACACACACACACACACACACACACACACACACACACACACACACACACACACACACAAGACTATACTAATGTTATAACACAACACTTTCAGGTCCTCATATAATCCAGGGTACTGGTCCACCCTAAGTTTCACAATCCATCTAATCTCATGTGTTTCAGTTACATTGCTAATGTCTCCCCCTCGTAAATTGGGATGGATCACTTCCATGACCATGAATTTAAACCAATGGTTCATATCAGTATCCAATGTGTTTAGAGAGTGCATTTATCATGGACTTCATCCTAACTTGATACAAGTGTTCATGTATCCTGTCTCTTAATCATCTGTCTTACCCACATAGAACATATGACAGAAGACACAGTATGCAAGATAGACCACATGTTCTGTCTTACAATTAGCAGAAACTCTAAATCAAAACCTGAATCACCTCAATTTCTCTAATACCATAGGCTCTAGCACCCAGCCTAGATCTCAACTCATCCAATTCCTTCCTATAACCACCATCTGTGGGGTTATATCGAGACATCCTAACAGCTTGACCTTTAACTATATTTGCAAATACATACCCTGGGTGCATGCTATGCCTATTTAAGAGGGCATTGCAATGGCATGACTTCAGTACAGGTGTTCACAGGAACATATTAGAGAAATTGAGGGTGGGATGGCCCACCTTACTGATCTTAGAAAGGATGTAGCTGCACCATATTTTTCTGATGTTGCAGGGAATGTGGAGTCAGGTACCATGGATAAGCCTGCAGTTGTTAGGGTACCTATGTTCTATACTGAGGATGTAGGATTACTTAAGGATGTAATTAGGAAGCATTGAGGAGTTCTTGTGGTACACCCAGACATCAAAGACTTTGTTGGTGAAACCCCACAATTTGTATAGAAGAATAAACCCAATCTGAGAAGACTTTTATGTTATCCTAGAGTCAACTGTGAGGCTGTTGAGCCTGGGAATGAGGGTACCTTTCCATGTAATCAATGCAATTTCTGCAATTATATAGATACAGAGAGTGCATTCACACATCCCCTGACTAACTTCAGGTTTCGGTTTAGAACTTCTGCTAATTGTAAGACAGAACATGTGGTCTATCTTGCATACTGTATCTTCTGTCATATGTTCTATGTGGGTAAGACAGACTATTAAGAGACAGGGTACGTGAACACTTGTATCAAGTTAGGATGAAGTCCATGATAAATGCACTCTCTAAACACATATTGGATACTGATGAGAACCATTGGTTTAAATTCATGGTCATGGAAGTGATCCATCCCAATTTACGAGGGGGGGGGACATTAGGAATGTAACTGAAACACATGAGATTAGATGGACTGTGAAACTTAGGGCGGACCAGTACCCTGGATTGAATGATAAAGTATCCCTCAAACCCATTTTAAAATCCAGGGGACTGAGGACCTGAAAGTGTTGTGTTATAACATTAGTTTATCCTTGTATGTGTGTGTGTATATATATATATATATATATATATATATATATATATATATATATATATATATATATATATGTTTTTATACGCATATTCTTTTTTTGCATATATTACATAAGTTTTTATATATATCTCATTATTTAAGAAATGTACATGATTAGTTATGGGTATGTTTCTTGTATGTTTTTTATATACGTCATACACTATGAAATTTGTATAGTTTTTACCATGCATCTTTAAGAATTAATTGATTTTGGTTTCCCTCCATTTTTAGTATAAATTGAGGTGATTCATAGTGATTTTCCATGGTCTGATGAAGCCCTATATGGGTGAAAGCGCTTGCCTGTTCATTCATGAATAAAAGCTTTTACACTTCTTTATTTGTGGTGGATGCCTATTTGGATATTGAGCTGTGTGTTGTTCCAGTATCCTGTTGCCTCATTGTCATTACTACATTTTTTCTTTATTTTTTTATGTAAGACTAGCTAGTCCCAAAAAAAAATGTTGCAAGTTTCTTCCAGCTAACTATTAAGCAGAACAAATGACATGTATGCACTGAAGAATGTAAAAAAGGGAAGCAATATAATTTGAAGACCTAAACCAGAAAGTTCCTGTTCTGCAGACTAAAACTGGCACTTTACAATCTGTCAATACTATATGTCAGTTTAAAAGAATAGCAACTGAATTTGACTCCTACAATAAAAAAGACTCCAGATATCAATGTGAAAAGGTTGTGACATCCAGTGACTTTGCCCACCTTTACCAATTTAGCAGCCCTACGCAAAACAATACTCTGCAATGCATACTTCATTGATTTGCTTGCAAACTGTTTTCTTTAGTTCAAAGCTGATAAAAGTAGTTCTTATGATGAATATGAAAACAAACCTGTCGAAGAATTTCTCCAGTCTTTCCACCCATCTTCTCCATTAAGTTAAAAATTGGGAAATTCCAATTATCTAACTCTTCCATTAAAGATTCACATTCTTCTTCCGAAAGCAGTGTTTTCATAGGATCTTGTTCACCCTGTGGGTACAAAGCATAAAATAACATTTTAAATACTTTGTATAACATCAGTACTTTCTGCAATAAATGCCATGAACTAGCAAGACAACAGTAACATTTTTTTTATGCTTAATTTCTTTAATAACTAAAAACTTACATGAAAGGGAACACCTCATGCATAAACTACCTGCATTCTCAGGGATATAACTGCTACAAAATATGCTAAACTTGTAATCTAGTAAAACACTGAGCATACCCCACATACTGCTACTATAAAATACATTTCATTTTATTTATTTAACATTTGTTTACCAGGAAAGTCCGACTGGACACAGGTCCTTTTTCAGCAGAGGCCCAGGGAGAAAAGCTCCATGAGTAACAGTAAATTTTAATGCACGAATTACAATAATCAATAAAGTATAAAGTAAACAAAATGTAGTAAACATAAGAAAATACAAATTTCCTACATCATGACCACAAAACCTAGGCTTTGAACTTAGGTAGTACTGCTTGTGAAGTATGACTTATGTCAATATATAAGGTTAAGACAGGCTGGTGGGGATAAAGGATTAAGCACAGGGGAAGAAGTTAGACATGGTTGGGGTATACTGTGATATATCAGAGCATTCACGACTGGTTAGCAAACATGCATTTCACTGGAAATCTAAGCATCTTCCCCATACTGCTTCTATAAAACATGTTAATGAACATGTATTGAAGGGGAACTGAGCATAGCACAGGGTTAAGGCTATGAACGGTTTTCTGTGGTACAGAGTTCGATTCCCTCGGCCTCCATTTGCCTGACTATGAGACTTGGAGAGTCACTGAATCAGACAGCTCTCCTGGGATGAGTCTAAAAAGGTTGATGGAGAGCAGTGCTCTATGCCAGTTAGCAAACACAAAAAAAAATAAATATCCCAAAGTGATGACCCTAAACTTATTAGCAAAACAAGATCACCACCTTACAGAATGTGCATTTTCCAAAAGGACATGGACACTTAAAAAGACTGCAGGTTAAATGATGGCGTACAAAATTATACTTGTATGACAACTTAGCACTGACAGAACTCTTCAGAAGAAATACCTTACAGATGATAATGATGGCAGAATCTGGACACTTTATACTAGAACCTTAAGACAAAACAATGTCTAGTTTGCCCTATAAAACTTGAAAATCATCTATAGGAGGGTGAGACGCCAAAGCAGGTGCTTAATGTATTTGTTAATATACTAGTCAAGGTAGGTTTCAAAGCAGTGAAATACAGAAATTAGAACATTAAGAATTTCTACCACAAAATACATACTTCCTTTATCCATTAGTCCCTTCCACCAAGCACATCCACAGATCCTTCCTTGCCATTCCAATCTGTCCCACAATAAGGAACAAGTACACTCAAGTAAAGTACATTGGTGTTGAGTGATAGTGTGCCTTCACCAAGAATAATGTCTAGATAACAAGACAATATAATTGGATTTGGCTGCCCTATTGAAATGTCGGTGCTCAAAATGCAGAGTGCCGACAAGCTGAAAAAAAGGACCGAAAAAACAGAAGAGTGAATTTTGAAAATCACTCTATTGCTTTAAACTTTTATTTTTCCTGCGGGAGCAAGCCCTCCCCCCCCCCCCTACCCCGAACTTGTATATACCAACTTTGAGAAAAATATACCTTAGAGAAAAGGGAATAATCCAAGAAATGGCATTTCAGCCTTAGTATAAGAAAGTCTGATCTTTTGGCCATTCAGTCTCCGCATTTTCGGACTTGCTCGAGCAGTTCCCCAAATTTCAAATGGTTACCACTGGATTTAACAATTGGCTAAGTAATTTATATCATTCTAAGGGGTGTCCAGTATTTGTCAGTCTAGGACAAGATGGTACATGAGATGCTTACACCTCTCATACCACTGCTTCTGCATACTGACTAAAGCCTTTGCTGCCCCCCCCATATTGCCTTTTCCAGGCAGTCTCTCCCTGCCGGACATTTGTACATAACACGCTCAAACTCAAATTCAGACATCATGGTCACACTACACCATGCTAGCACTCTAAACAGATAAATGGCTCTCCTGCAACTTGAACACATTCATATTTGTATGCAGAGACATGTTTTCAATGCAATCACAGCACTCTCTCCTATAACTGGGTTTCATGCCTTAAGACCCTTGTAAAATGTGAGGGAGTATCTGCATTTGTTAGAAACACCAGTACCTCATATTAAAATATCTGTGACCCTAACTTGGAGATCCAAACCACCCTTGGCAAATCCAAGTAATATTTCACTACTAACTACACATCCTCATCAATGCCCCCCCCCCCCCGAAAAAAATATCACAAAAATTACCTTAAGACCTTTGAAGTATTGAACATCAAACTAAATACCTTCTCGCTAGAAGTCAGTTACCCAATCATTGAATTGCACACTATCATCTCTTAAAACAGTTATGCTCAAGTGTTCCCTACACTTTATTACCACCAATGTGCTGCAGTAAATTACAAAACTACACACTTGAGGCTCTGACTCCTTGAACTGGTCCTTATCATCCTACTCCCTGCCTGTACTCCACACCCTCGTTTCCTTATCCCTGGTTAAATCTGACAACACACTGGTCATCTTCTCTGTCAGGCCTGTATATACTACCCCATTAACAAATAAGGCCATCAGTTTGTAGAAGATGAATGTAAAATTCCAAATAATCCCTTGCTACCACATTCACCACCTCCTTTTATCAGCACCTAAATATCTGCATAGAAAAGTTAGCATCCATCTGACCTACTTCTTCTTGTAGAAGACATACGTAAAATTATCAATAATCCCCTTGCTACCGCATCCACCTTCTTTTATCAACACAAACATCTGCATAAAAAGGTCAGAATAATGGTAAATTCTAGAATAAACCTTTCTAGTAGAACTCCAGTATAAAGAAAATAATAGCTGAAAGAAATTCCTAACCTCCTAGCTCATGACTATACCACTCAAGTGTCTATGATTTTCAGGGACATCCCTGATTTTGACTGCAATTTTATCTCTGTCCCTCTTAATCCCTCCTAAAACTGGTGATTTCTGGAGAAAAGGTGTAAACTGCCCTTAATAAACAATTACAATAATTAAGAGTTATAGGCTTCTTTTACTTCAGAAAATGGATATTAATTCACATTAGCTTACCCTGTCAATGTCTCAAGTTAACATTATTAATATTTTAAAAGTGTCCCTGATTACTTCTGGATTTGTCCCCGATTGTCTTGAGAGCTATGCTCATGACCACATTGAAACATGCCAGCAATGATCTTAAGAGCATTACTACAAAACGTAAAGCAGAAAACAAACACAGGGTTCTAACAGATACCAAAGGAAACTAAGAATCTTTATTCAGCTATGTCAGAAAATGAAGGATTAAAGTCCAACAATGCTAATCCCGAATGCACTCTAATCCCAAGGATATATGACATTAAGCCAATATATCAGCAGATAAATTTGGTGCTAAATTTACCCCATCTGTTGCCACTATATTACTGAAAATTTAGCTGCCTCTGAAATCACCTTGGCACAACTCTTACAATACCTGTCAAAAGCTAAAATTAATACTTAATGAGACTAGGCAACAAAACAGGTTGCATCCTTATCAATATCAAGTATGCACTGAGCCCCTTCTTAAACTGTTCAACCTCAGCTTGTCTAAAGATTTGTATCTGATGCCTGAAAAAGTCATTGCGACTCCCCTTCACACAGATGGCCCCTCTACAGAATCAGGTCCATCAGCTTCACTAGCCTTGTATGAAAAGCTATGGAATATATCATAGCACAACTCACTTATGCAGCCATACATAAAGTACAAAAGTGTAAATGAACTTACAGTGTAGATGCTCAAATGATCATCGCTGCAGTAGCCTAAGCTATATGGGTTATATTCTGCATAGGAAATAAAAGCTGGACAGCTTCCAAAGCTTCAGGGCACCTTCCAAGACCCCAACCATTGGGAAATTAAAAAGTTTTGACCTAAAGTGGAAAAAACAGACTTTAAAGCAAAAATTATAGCATATATGTAAAGAAATAACAGACATCTCAAAAGTTTATGACAACAGGGGTATATTGACTGGAGAATGGGATTAGAATGTCATTCTGAAAATGGAAAAGGGAAAACTGAACATACTCTGACTATTACATATGCTGATGGTAACGGGTGATGCAAAATATTGGGGACAACCAAATACATTTTATTTTTGTGGAAAAGAAGGACATTTGGTTAACAGATGTGACAAAAATAAATGTTACATATCTTGTAAAACAGGACATGAAACAAAAAATGTGAACTTGAATGTTATAAATGCAAAAAAAGGGACATTTATGGTTAGATTATAACAAAAAAGAGAGTGATAAGTATTTATAAATCAGAGAAAAGAGAGAACAAGGAAAGACTGAAGAAGATACAGAAGTAGGTGAAACTTCAGAAAAAGGAGATACTGATAAAGTAATGAAGAAGATGAATTACAAGATAGTGATGTAGAAGACACAAGTTGGAAAATGTAAGAGGGAAGATGAATTCCACTGGTAGAAGAGTAAAAGATAAAAAAAGAAAATTTAAAGCCATTAAAATAAAGGAAAAAAGAAAGGGAATGGATAAATCATTTCTTATACAAAATGAGTACAGGATGGTATTTCCTAAACTAAGAAACAAGAAAAGGAATTATTTAAGAATTATTTCAGTGAATATTAATGGTATGAAACTATTAGAATGGTGTAACAACTGTGATGTTGATATGATCATTCTGGAGGACATAAGAAGAAAGATTACAGAAGTAAAAAATATGGGATGGGGAAATAATCTGGAACATAGGGAATGAACAGGAATAGCAGTTTTATATAGAAGAGTAGTAAAAAATCTGAGGTTTACTATCAAAATGTTGAAGGTAGGTTCAGCGAACATGGAAATGACGATTCCTGTGTTGCTGAATGTTATGGGAGCGAGAGTAAATATCAGTGAATGCAACTGTGTATTCATTGACATGTACTCAATGTTATGCACAGAGATCGCAGTACAGTGCATATTGGGAAATGTATCCCTTACTTCACTGTAGTGCAATTTCTGAGTTAGAATATATAGTTTGCAGGGGATGTAAGGGGGACTTGCCCCCTGCTAAAACGTGAATGCCAGTGTAGCAGTTTATCTTATCTTTGTACCTACACTGATGTCAAATTTGATATTCGACATAAATGTCGAATCTGCTGAATTCGTTCAACAGATTCGACATTTATGCATACTTAATATGCAGGCATTCAAAGTTTCCTTTTGATGTTGTGTTTTTTTTAATTTTTTTTAACTTCGGTATTTTGAGAGTAAACCAAAATTTGGATGTTATACTAGTCAAAGTGGGAAAACTGACAATTATAGATGTAAGATTGCATGGAAAAGTGTACAGACTTATGGGTCTATATTATAAGATCGAAGTTTAACAACTTCGAATACCATATGGGCGACACCATATGAGCGAAGTTGTAAAACCCCGAAAGCAAAATAAAAAACGTAAAAATAAAAGAAAAACCTACCTGATCGCTCTGAGCAGGGGGGCAAGCCCCCCTGCACCCCCCGCTACTTAAATATACCAACTCCGAGATTGCACTACATTGAAGTAAAGGGAAGAATTCCCTATGGCGATCTCCATTCATACTTGTGAGGTTTTAAATATTCACTCATATGGTGTCGCCCATATGGTGTTCGAATATTTAAAACTTCGGTCTTCTAATACAGACCCTGAATTACTACTTCATATGCTATGTGATTAGTAAAGAAAGAGAGAATCTATTTCAGAAACACTGGACTATGTACATTTAAAAATGGATATAACTACACAAGATTTCAATTGTGACTTAAGGGGAAATAAAAGGAAGAAAGGAAAAAAATGTAAAAAAAAATGGCAGAAGTAATAAAATATGGAAAATTGGCTATTTGGAAAAATAGAACATGGACTTACAAGAGAGGTACTTTCCAAAATAGATTAGTTCTTTGTATAACTCCAGTTATATCATATCATATAAAGAATGGATCACAGCTGTTAGTATCTAGTGAGTTGAAAGTTTAAAGGAAAGAGGTATGGTGCTTAACAAAGAAGAGTAAATGAATGGGTGACAAAAATAGAGGATGTACAGTTCTCTATGAAAGATATCTTGGTTCTTGGGATAAATTTTGATAAAGAAGGGATATAATAAAGGAAATAAATGATATTTATATATTATGGAAAATGTACAAATTAGCATATAAAAAGTGCATTTGATTAATTGTTTAGGAAAGATGGCATATCCATCCAGTGCTGTCATGATTCCTAAAGTATACGAAAAACTTTTACTAGGAATATTCTTTTCCTTTATATGGGGTTCAAGATTAAATCCTGTTAAAAGGGGTATATTGTACATGAATAAAGAGAAAGAGTACTAGGTATGATAAATCCAATAGCTTATGCTGCTTCATTAAATTTGCATAAGGTATTGAAATGGTTAAATAAAAAAAGAGAAATTAGTGGCAAATGTATTTAAGTATGAGAAATTCCAGAAAATTGTATGAAATAAAAGAACAAAAGTGCACTTTCATGAAGAAACACAGAATTGTCAACAAAATATAATAAAAAACATGGAAAATAAAAAATAATGAAGTGGAGGAAGATAGAAAATATAAGATATTATTAATATGAGGAATTATTATTATATTAATCCGTTGAAAATATTCCAGAAGTAAAGATTAAAGCAATTAAAGAAAGAAATGGTTTAGACATAATGTTGAATGCCAAGATTTTCTGTGGAGAACGGGAATAAAGAAATTATTTGTAAAGGCAAATATGCCTTACAAAAAGAAAAGTGAAAGAATATATCTGTATTGTGGAGAAGAAGAAATAATATAACAAATTTTCCTAAAATGTGAGAGTTAAACTATGGAATAAATTATGTGCAGACGTTTTAAATGTTTAAAATGAATGAGGATATAAATGTGGATATGACTGAATATGGACATTAAGAAAACACGAACAAAAAACAGAAACTAAATTTAGATAAGGAAGTATTTTATGTAGGCTGGGTATGGGAACTGGATACTGTCACTAATATTAAAGAAAATTAGATTATGGTTATGGAAAAAGGAGTGTGGGTCAATATAAAAGTACATAAATGGCAAGTTTGATGTGTAAAATATGAAAATGACAAATGATTGTATAATTTGTCACAGGGGCATCCTACCATAGTTACCACTGTCTCTCACTTGCTGAACTGGGCTGCCTTGAACTCCCTCACCTCCTTCAATGGTATCAACTCTCACTCGCCCACAAACTAGTAAACCATCCACTAAATGTCCCATCCCTCCAGAATCTACTCCAACCCTATCGCACCACCAGACCACTAAGATCCAGCAACAAAAATCACTTGCATATCACTAAAGCCAATAACTCTGCTGGTGAAGCACTATTCTCTTGCACCATAGCCAAATTATGGAACTCCCTCCCACCCACAATTACCTCCGTACCATCATGCACCCACTTCAAAACTTTACTAAAAGCACACCTAAAAACATGCTAGCTATGCCCTTGCAACTCCCACTCTAAAATCACCCACCCCATCCAACCACTACCTTTCTTTCCACTCCACTAACTACCTTGATTATAGCAAGCTCAGATGCTCATAAGCCTACTACTTATTATACAGCAGGAACTTCTTATTGTAACATTTGTTAATGTCTGTTATGTACTTCACAGATAAAGATTCTAGTTGTCTACTGATGTACTATGTTCTTCATCTGTAAATATGTTGTAAGTAATTGCTATGTTATATTGTTAATCACTATGTAATCCAAAAGACGTTATAAGCAGCAAAATCCAAACGCTAGCTGCTAAATCTCACAGTACAGAACCAGCAAATAACCAACGAACTGCAGAAGTAAAAATCAAGTGGATTTAATGGTTTAGCGCTTTCTCTCGCAGAAGGCGAGCTTCATCAGAACCACAAACATTATACAACAACTTCCTTAAAAATCAAAAATGGCGCCAAAAACAGCCACAGTACAGGAAGTGCTAGAATTAAAGACATATACACATAGTCTATTGAAAACATTTAAAAATCAGTTAATTAAAATGTCACTAAAGTGCATATAGTGCAAAATAGAACAGAACGAACTTATATTGACCCTTCATATCTAATATAAAAACTACATTTAATTGTCTAATAGTAAAGCAGACCTAATCGATATACTTTCATTAATTCCTGGTGGGGTTATAGCATCCAAATATAGTTGCCACCAGAGCTCTCTGTAAGACAAATAATTTTTTACATCACCACCCCTAGGGTTTCTTCTGACTGTCTCCAAAATAGCAAATTTGAAGGTGTGTGTGGCACCTAAATCTTGAATGTGCTTACTGAGGGCGTTTTTCGTATCTGATTTCCGTATTCTATATAAATGAGAATAGATCCTTTGACGCAATTGTCGTTCTGTCTTCCCAATATAATAGGAATTACACATTTGACATATTGCGATATAAACAAGCATAGTTGACCTGCAATTACCCTTGCTGAAGTATACTTTGCTTCGACCTACATTGTGTAAAACAGTACTACTTTTGTCAAATATGTGGATACATTGTTTACAAGTACCACATTTAGAAGAATGCGTAGCTGAATTCTGACTGGGTAAATTCGTACTTTCCAAAATGGATTTTAGATTCCTGCCCATTTTGTAAACAAATCTCACAGTCCACTATGTAATCCAATGTAACTACTGTCTATTTTAACTGTGGAGCTTTTCTCCCCGAGCCTCCACTGAAAATGGACCTACGTCCAGTTGGACACTCCCGGTCAACAAATAATATATATATATATATATATATATATATATATATATATATATATATATATATATATATATATATATATATATATATATATATGTGTGTGTGTGTGTGTGTGTGTAAATATGTACATAAATAAAGGACACTACTTTTTGATAGGTGCCATGGGATCTTTTACAACCAACTGAGCTACTATCATTTCGGGTAGATGGGGCCTTGTTTTAATGTTTCATCTGAAGGATGGCACGCTCAGGAGCGCAGCACCACCCTTATGCTGCACTACAATGTCAGTAATTGAACTTCCTGGTGTGGGAATAGAACCCACTGCCTAACCTTCTGCACCAAAGATGAGTGTGCTACCTGCTGCACCAAGTTTACTTACAATTTTGTACTATGATCTTCATACTATCACTGCTGAAGTAGCCTAAGATATATGGGTAGGTTTCCATAGTTTAAAACAACTGAGAGGGTAGACAAAGAAGGGTCCTGGAACCACCAGAGAATGGACCTAGCAAAGCCTGACCTAGACCAGTCAAAAGAATCTAGCCTGTAGTGCTTTGTAAAAGTATGTACACAGGATAAGGTTACTGCTTCTAGAATAATTCCAAAGTTAAAACTCTTTCCAAGAAGCCATAGATTAAGCCAAGGCATTGGTGGAATGTGCCTAGACCCTGCCTGGAATAGTTATGTTGTGGTGGGAACAACAAATTAATAGCACAAGACAACCATATAGAAAGTTAGCTTTGACAAAGGTTTTCTCTTCTTCTTAACTTCACAAGAGATGAACAATTGTCTGTTGCCCTAGATACCTTGACATTTATCCCACTTGAAACTGATCCCCAGGCAAAGTCTAAGGTGTTTACGGTGACTGTCTACTTTGTAGCAGGAGAGGATTAGTTTGCATTGTCAAGACAGTACGTGAGTTGTCTGTGGGTACCACATTAATTATCCTCTCTCTCCAATTTGTAGTTCAGGGAAGAACAAAGGGAGGTGGACAGTTTGGTTGAAATTAAAAACTGACACCAATTTAGGCATAAAAGAAGCAATTCTCAAGGAAACCTTGTCTCTGTGGAAAATAAGATAAGGCTGACCCAAAATAAGAGCATGCAACTCAGATACTCTTCTTGCAGAGATCAGAGCAACCAGTAAAACTGTTTTCCATGTTAAGAATGTCAAGACAGCCAGATGTGTTGTTTCAAATGGAGCAAATGTTAGCTTTTCAAACACAAAATTAAGATCCCAAGAAGGAGCCACCGATTTTCTTAAAGGTCTCAAATGCAATACGCATTTCAAAAACATTTTGACATGGGAATGCTTTGAAAGAGGGGATACATGGGCAAACATGATGAAATAGCCTACAAATGAACCTTGATACGGGATTAAGAGACACCAACAGAAAGCAACCCTCACGAATTTTGTAAAACTAGAGAAACACTAGGCCTGAACATGCGCTGGTTATGTTGTTGGCACCAGAAAGCCTTTTCCATTTGCTAATATACGATTTTCTAGTAGCTGGCTTTCTTGCCTTCATTAGTACCTGCTGCTCATCCTCAGTAAACAGGTGCTATAAAACTTATTATGACCTCATCATACAAGCAGTCAGATGAAGTTGTTTGAGGTCGTAATGTACCAAACATCCCTGTTCTTATGTGAGTAGATCCAGTCTGTGAAGAAAAGTACAGTTGTGTAACTACCATAAATGTAGATGTTCGAGTGTATTCACTGTTGCAGTCATTACACTTGGGGTTATCCTGCTGGCAGGCTACCAGCAGTCGGCCTGAATTCCAAAATCCTGGTCTGGCGTCGGTTGCTGTCGCCTCTTCCCTGACGTCAGTGCGCCAGGGGTATAAAAGATGCAGCCAACGCCATTTTCTTCAGTTTTTCTTGCCCCAGATGTCAGGTGCCCCCAAAAGGGTAGGCTAAAAAACATTGCTTATAAAATCATGCACTAAAATAAACAATACCTTCATCTACAAGCAAATACACCACATAGGTTGTATAGGATAGAGAAGTACAAATAAGTCCTAGCAAAGAAAGGGGAATGGTGGGTGGGTAAACTGGACTACAACAGTAAATACACTCAAACATCTACATTTATGGTAGGTACACAACTGTACTATGTTCATCGTGTTTCACTGTTGCAGTCATTACACTTGGGTTGAATCCCAAAGCTGAGGTTGGGCGTCCGGGTCTAAATAGAATTAGGAGTGGTTATAAGGCCCTGCAGAACTGCAGTGGCAAAGCCTGCTCTGGATTTAGAGTAAAGAGGTAAGTGGTAGTGCTTAGTAAAAGTGTGCACTGAAGTCAAAGTTGCAGCCTCCAAAATATCCTTGGTTGGTACTCCTCTGAGGCAGGCTGCTGAGGTGGCTGCTGCCCTGTTAGAATGTGGTCTAATGCCCTTAGGCACTGACTTGCCATGTTGTGAATAGCAGAAATGAATGCAGTGTCCTATCCATTTTGAAATAGTCTGCTTTGTGATAGCCTTTCCTTGTGATCCTGCAGCATATGCCACTAAAAGTTGCTCAGTCTTTCTGAAGGCTTTAGTTTTGTCCAAGAAGAAGCATAGCTGTCTGTGTATGTCCAAAGAATGCAGAAGTCTCTCCCCCCTTTATTCTGTGGGTTTGGGGAAAAAGGTAGGCAAATGAATGGTTTGGTTAAGAGCCACACTGGACACTACCTTAGGCATAAATGTTGGGTTTGTCCTTAGAGAAACCCTGTCCGGATGGAAGATAATAAAAGGTTCCACAGCCATTAATGCCTGTAACTCCGAGACTCTTCTTGCTGAAGTTATTGCTAGGAGCAGAGCTGTTTTCTATGGTAAGAATTTTATCTCAGCTGTATTGGCTGGCTCGAAAGGAGGCTGTGTGAGTTTTTCCAATACAAAATTGCGGACCCATGCAGGTAATGGTGCTCTCCTTGGAGGTCTTATATTTTTGGCCCCCCTGAGGAACTGCCTAAACAGTGGATGTGAAAAAATAGGTGGGTCTGTATTGTAATGAGCTGAAATGGCAGAGGCATGGATCTTAATTGATGAGAAGGACAGGCCTTTGTCCAGCATCTCAGTAAGATATTGTAAAATCTGAGGTATGTTTGGAACAAGCGTGTTAATTCCTTGTGCCTGGTTCCAAGCACAGAATCTCTTCCATTTTTCTGCATAAGATTTTCTGGTGCTGGGCCTCCAAAATAACATCCATAACCGCTTTAGAGAGAGGTGTATTCTGAATGGTTACACTATCCGCCATGCAGCTAGATTTAGGGTTCTGAGTTGGCTGTGCAGGATCTGTTTTGCTGGGTCAGTAAATGAGAAATTTGAGGCAATGTCCAGGCAGGGCCTTGGGACAAGCTCCTTAGGATTGGGTACCAATGTTGGCGTGGCCAATCTGCGGCAATTAGTATCATTTGTGGCTTCTTTTGTCTGACCTTTAGGAGTACCTTGGGGAGGAGAGGCAGTGGAGGAAAAGCATATACTGTAAGGTTATTCCAGCTGAATGACAAGGCATCCACTTTCCATGCTTGTTTGTGGTAAGTCCTTGTGCAGAATCTCTGAAGTTGGCAAGTTGTGAGGGGAGGCAAAAAGATCTATGTCTGGGCATCCCCATTTCCTTGTTATCATGCTGAAGATTTGTGGAGCCAGTTTCCACTCGTGAGGATCCATGAGGTTTCTGCTTAGTTCATCTGCCACAGCATTTGTTTTGCCTGGCAGGAATTGTGCTTGCAGGTGTACTTGGTAGGTCAATGCTGTGTTCCACAAAATCATGGCTTGTCTGCAGAGGGGGTAGGAATGTGTGCCCCCCTGCTTGTTTATGTACCACATAACTGTGCTGTTGTCCGTCTTTATCAGCAGCTGTCCTGGATGAAGTAGGTCCTTGAAGGCTGTCAGGGCATTTTGTACAGCTAGCATCTCTTTTTGATTGATGTGAAGATGCCTTTGGCTTGGGGGCCATGTACCCTGAATACATTTTCCTGCCATGTGGGCTCCCCAGGCATAATCTGACGCATCTGTTGTTAGTGTTTGCCTGGCTGTGGGTAAAGTGAATGGCTGTCCCTTGTTGTGGTGACAGGCCTGTGCCCACCATCGAAACTCCTGTTGCAGGCAGGGAATGAGTGAAATTAATGATTCCAGGCTGTGGCAATATTGAGTCCAAACACTTTTTAGATACCATAGTAGTTTCCTCATATGCAGTCTTGCATATGGAATTAGCAGAATGCAGGAGGCCATGTAGCCCAGAGCCTGCAGAATTTTTCTTGCAGATAAGTGGGTCTTTGTTGCCATGCTTTCGAAGTAAGAAGTCAGTTGTCTTTGCTTGTCTGGCGTGAGATAAGCCATCTGGGCAGTTGTATTTAAGCTTGCACCCAGGAATATTATCTCTTGAGAGGGTACTAGTTTTGATTTCTTTTCGTTTACTGTGTACCCTAGGCAAATTAGTAATCTTTTTACAAACGCCAGATGCTTTAGTAGAATGTCTTTGGTCTCTGCTTGAATAAGGCAGTCGTCCAAGTAGGGATATATTTGAATTCCTCTTTGTCTGCAAAATGCAATTGCTGGTGCCAGGCATTTTGTGAAGACTCTGGGCGCAGTAGATAAGCCAAAGGGCAGTGCAGAGAATTGGTAGTGCATTGAGCCAGCTATGAATCTGAGGTATCTTCTGCAAGATTGTCTGATTGGGACATGCAGGTATGCCTCTGAGGTCCAAAGTTACAAGCCAAGCCTTCTTGCCCAGCATGGGCAGAAGCTGTTGTGGAGTCAACATTTTGAATTTCGGAACGTCCAGAAAAGTATTTAGAATAGACAGGTCCAGGATTGGTCTCCATGCTTTGTCCTTTCTTGGTACTAAGAAAAGTCTTGAATAAAATCCTTGTCCCTGCTCTTGTTGTGGCACTGGCTGAATGGCCCTCATGTCCATGAGAGATGAAACTTGTTTTTGTGCCTCTGCCCACTGATTGTGTGGCAGGTCTGGCATAACTTTTGCCTTTGGAAGGGTGTGAAAGTGGAACCTGTAGCCCTGAGAGACTATATTTAGGACCCATTTGTCCTGGGTGATCATGTGCCAATTTTGTGAAAAAAGTGCTAACTTTCCCCCCTAAGGGTGCTGCCAAAAGATAAGTGCTTGGCATTGGTAGAGGGAAGTCATTGGGACTGTTTCCTATATGGCTGTGATTTGTCTTCTCCGCTTTTGGAGGCAGAAGCACCCCGTTGTTTGGGCCTGTATGAGCCCTGGGGCTGTTGTCTGCCTATAGGGCATCTGTATCTGCATCTTTGTGGCCTGTCTGACACGGGAAAGGACCAATTCTTAGAAGGCCAGTTCCTGCTAAATCTGGGTGGCTGTACCTGTAAGAAATCCTTCACTGTCTGCATAGATTTAGCTTTATCCTCCATTTTCTTCAACACCTCTTCTGCCTTAACACCAAAGTATCATGCTGTAATGGCGCATCCAATAATTTTGCTTTAACATGATCAGGCACAGTCTGTTCCTTTAACCAAGCATGCCTTCTAATAACAGAACCTGTTACAGCGGCCCTGGCAAGAGGCCTCCAGTGAATCATAACCACATTGCAAAGTGTGTTTTCCCACTTGTTCAGCTGCATGCAATAAATACTGCAATTCCTTGTTCTCAGAACATTCAGAATTTGTCAACATTTTCTGGTTTAACAGAGACATTAAGTATTGCTGATATTTAAGCATATGAAACTGACAATTTAAAGCCCTTACAGCCAAGGTAGCAGAAGTGTAAACTTTTTTTCTCCCATCTTTCCAGTGCCCTAGAATCTCTATCTGAGGGGACAGGTTTTTTTGCAGTAGCAGCCTTGACCCCTTTGAGACCCTGAGAAATAGTTTCTGGGTCAGCAGCAGGGTTTTTATATAGAAATTTATGAGAATCTGGAACCCTGTAGTATGTCTGGCTTAACAGGTGCAGGAGGTAAAGAGTCGGGAGACAGGCCGGACTCTGAAAATACATCAGCTACAATGTCTAGAACAGGTGGAATAGCAATAGGTCTGTGCTGAGGTAGTAGAAGAAAGTCTCTGAGCCTTTTCTTAGAATCTGAATAATCTTGGCTCTCCCAGTGGAAATGCTCCCTCATGGTATGCAGGGTTTCCCCAAATGAGTAATCCTCAGGAGGAGAAGCTGAAGGAATAGATTCTTCAGCATTAGAATCCTCATAGGGAGGAATAGAGTATCCCTGTTCTGAAGAGGAGTCAGAGGAAATGGAAACCTGATCAGAGGAATCATTTTCAGTATCTTGCCTAGGCCTCTTATCAGGAGGGGGATGGGAACCCCTGATCAAAGTAATTAGGTCTTCGGCCATTTTGAGCATCTGTTTCTTAGGCATGGAAGTCTGTCCTGGAGAATGTTGTATTTGTTTCTTTGTCTTTAAAACTGTTTTAGTCTTTGATGCTGAAGTTGGCTTGATATAAAGCTGTGTAGGTCTGAAAACACCCTCAGAAGCCAATGCCTGCTCAACGGCTCTGGACCCATCTGAGGGATTAGTTTCCGAAGGCCCAATATCTTGAGTATCCAGAGGCCTAGCTGTCTCCATGTGGGAGTCAGAGGTGGCCTGTGGCTCTGAGGTAGCGGGTGTCAGGGGTTGCAAAAGCGCCTCATTGAGATCCAGCGACTGGCCTAGAAGAGGCTTCGCCGTCGGTTTTGGACCTCGGATGCCTGTCCTTTTCTTTTTCCTTGCGCTTTTTATGAATTCTGGTCATCGGTTGTTCCAACGGCATTATATAGTTAAACCTTCGGCCAAAGTAATGAAAAGCAAAATCGTACCGACGCTTAATAGTGCGTTGGTTAAATCTAGCACAAAACCGACAACTAGCAACGTCGTGGTCAGGGCCTAGGCAAGAAATACAGTAAGAATGAAAATCCTTATGAGGTATTTGCTTCCCACAAGAAATACAATTGTTAACTTTTTCTGACATCGGTCTGGAGCAAGAAAAAAGTTTCCCCAATGAGGTACTTAGCTTTATAGAATACTTCGGATCTGAAATTCAATTTCGAAAATCTCAGGAGTCGGCCGACCGGCACTTGCAAACTGTTTTTGCTTCGGGCACCGCACGGCAAGAAAGACTGGAGAAAATGGCATCGGCTGCATCTTTTATACCCCTGGCGCACTGACGTCAGGGAAGAGGCGACAGCAACTGACGCCAGACCAGGACTTTGGAATTCAGGCCGACTGCCAGCAGGATAACCCCAAGTGTAATGACTGCAACAGTGAAACACGAACATCTGGTTGAAATTGCCCCAGAACAATTCCAAAAGAAGGGAGAACACTACTGCTTGGGCCAGAAAGGAGCCAAAAAAAATGCTCTTGGAGGATTCCTTCTGAATCTTCACAAGTACCCTGGATATCACTAGAAAAGGTGGAAAGGCATACAGCAACATTCCTATCAAGAAAAAGAAAAAGCATTCCAGATCTTCTTGCATGGAATCCTGTAACAGGATTTTACCAGCTGATTGTTCATCCATCCATCCACAACCCTTTTCCCATTTTTGTACAAGGGGTCAGGGTTTCACACTCACAAATCCCAGTACCGGAATATGAAAAGATAAAGAGTGTTGGTCTGGGACCAGAGAGACTTCAGATAACACTGTATCTTTCTCATGTGGAGTCTTGCCAGAGGTATCATAAGAATGATAGATGCCATGCAACACAGAATTCTGAGGTATTTCCTTGCAGGGACAGGGTCTGAACAGATTTAAAAATAGATTTATTTCTTCGTGTGGAAGAACAGCTCTTTGTACTGAGGTGTCTAGAAGACACCCCAACAAAATCCTAGATGATAAAATCAAAAAAGACATTTGAATGTTCTCGGAATCACAGTCTACAAAGAAAAATATTCTGCAGAGAGAAGCAAGTTGTCTAAATATGAGAAAATGTGGATACCCTGTAGCCTGCAATTGGTTATAACTGGAGTTAGAGTCTTTGTGAACACTCTTGGAGAAGTAGATAGCCCAATGGGTAAGGCAGAGAACTGATAATGTGACCCAGGCACACAAAACCTTAAGAAACATCTGAAATCTGGATAGACGGGAATGTGATAAGCATCTTTTAAATCTAAATTTATAAAAAAAAAACCTTTAAATGACGAAGAAGGACCAACAAATTGTGAAGTGAAAGCATGTCATACTTGGGGCACTATCACATACTCATTTAGGAAAGAAAGGTCCAGAACTGGTCTCAAGTTCATTTTCTTTATCTTTCCCCAGAAAAATTCTTGAATAAAAACCTTTTCCCAACTGGTTAGGAGGAATTGTTTCTACTACCCCCTGAAAAAACGTGCTGTATGACAGAAGGAAACAAAAGGATATGGTCTGCTAGATATGGAATAATTCGCTGGAACAGAGGAATGTCTTCCCATTGCCATTTATAACCCTATTGAATCAGTCTCAGAACCCATTTGTCACCAGACAGAGAAATGCAGATTCAGACTTTCTGGAAAGGATAAGGTACTGCCGGTGAGGGGGGTTGACAAAGTCCCTTACATAGTAATTCTGACTTACTGGACTGTTCTGAGAGTTCCTGCTTTCTTTTTGAAAACTCCCTGACATTGTTTTGTAAATGTCTGCATATCAGCATTTTGCTGAGACTGTTTTGTTTCTTGCCAAAATTGGACAAGGAAGCTGAAAATCCCTTGGAAAACAGAAAAGGAGGGCTGAAAAATAAGTGACTCCCGCAGCTTACCCCTCTCTCTCAGCAGTGTGTCCAAAAAGTAAATCTCTATCCAAAGGTGAAATGAAAATCTCAATTTTATATCCTCTGGGATGTTCTTATAATGCAGCCAGGCAAACCTCCTCAACACAGTACAAGTGGCCACAACCCTGGATGTAGCATCTACAGTCATAAACGCACTTTAAACAATGAATAAATCAAAACAAAAACAAGATGTGCGGGAGCGAGTGTTTTCTAACACAGCTTATTCTCAGCCTGTGGAATAAGTTTCCACAACAGGTCAAACAAAGTACTACTTTACCCATTTACAAATTTACACCAGGCTTATCATGTAAGGTCCTAACTGATTTGGGAGGTAAACAATATAAAGAAGTTATGTTCTTTCCATAATCTTCCATCTGTTTTGTCCAACTTCACTCCATTAATATGAGGGACTCTGCTCCGACGCTCGGAATTGACCAGCCGCCTTCTCACAGCTCGAGATTCCAAACTTGAGCTCCTCTTACCTACCCACAATGTCCTCCCTCTCATGTTACTTCAGATTGAGCTTGCACACCAGAAAATAGTGTTCCTAACCAACTTTACCTATAATACAAAAGAAAAGGAGATTAAGCTACATCTGAATATATATTATATATATATATATATATATATATATATATATATATATATATATCTACATTTTTTTTAATATATGTACATATATCTCCAAACAACAGAACATCAAGAACTCAACCAAGGAATATAAATCCTAGAAAAGCTTCTACTAGGCTTGCCAAATAAACTTAGATGGGGAAAGGAGGGTGGGAAGGTTAATGAAATGAAGTTGGACAACACAGATGGAATGTTATGATAAGAACATGCATTCTTTATTTGATGTTGTCCAATTCATTCCATTAACCTGAGGGACAGAGTCCCCAGCTACCATAATCCAGGGTGGCCATTAAGGAAGGATATTCCAGATTACAGCAAAAGCACTTTTGCTCCAGGATACCAAGTACAATTTGTAATGATTTACAAAGGTATGAGGGTTTGACCAAGTAGCAGCAGCACAAATGTCCTCAATAGAATCTCTGGACCAACAAGCTTGAGAAGTGGCCACAGACCCTGTAGAATGCACCCTTAAAGGACCTGGTAAGGGAACATCTTTAGAAGACTATATAAATGCAATACAATCTTTCAACCATATGGCTAAAGAAACTTTGTTCACTGCCTTATCTTTTCTGGCATTCGAAAAGGAAACAACCGATCGCACTTCCTGAAGGAATTAGTTCGATGGATGTAAAAACAAAGTTGACTATGCACATAAAGCATGTGTAAGGTGTATTCACCTTTGTTCTGATATTGAGGGAAGAAAACTGGAAGATCAATTGACTGGTTAATGTTTGTCTCTCTAGCCACCTGGGGTAAAAAAAGAAGGATTTGTATGTACAGGAAGTCTGTCTTTATGAAAAAGCAAGTATGGATACTTAGCAGAAAGAGCCTGCAGCTCAAACACTCTCCTGGCCGTGGTAATGGCTATTAGGAAAACAGCTTTCCAGGAAAGGAATTTTAGATCTATGGTAGCCGAAGGTTCAAAGGGAGGATGGACCAAAGCTTGAAAAATCACAGTAAGATCACAAGGGGGCATAGCAAAAAGATGCCCCTAAGAAAAGCCTTACATAACTTAAAAGAGGCCAAAGACATTGAATCAAAACCAAAATGTAAGTTAGAAATGGCAGCAAACTGTACCTTGACTGTAGAGCGACTAGCACTTTCCTTGAAAAGAAAGGCTAGAAAGTCTACGACAACTGAAACTGGTCCTGTAAAAGGATCTATCTGACTCTGCTCTACCCACAGGGAAAATCCTTAGCACTTACTTTTGTAAATCTTGCAAGTGGAGGCTCTTTATGATGAAATCAAAATATCCTGAACTGGAGAAGACAGCCTGGGAGATCTAGCCATCACTACAAGTGCAGAAACCATGCGATTAGTTTCAGAGCCTGAATGTTGGGATGTGGATGTCCTGACGGATGAGACAAAAGATCTGGGCTCAGATCTAACCTCATTGGGGGACAAACCAGATGAGATCAAAGAAAGGTGAACCAGGTTCGTCGAGGCCAGAAGGGAGCAATGAGGATCACTTTGCTTCACAACTGGAAAGCTTTCTGTAGCAACTTGGGAATCAAGAGAAGAGGAGGAAAGGTGTATAGTAGACCGGAGGGCCAGGCATGAACCACAGCATCCCTGTGGGACTGTCCCTGAAGAGGGATCAAGGCAAAATACTTGCTGCATTTGTTGTTGAGGGGGGGATGCAAAGAGGTCGCAACAAGGATGACCCCATTTCTGGAAGACTGCCTCTGCCATAGATTGGTTCAGGGCCCACTCCAGAGGCATCAGCAGCACTCTGCTGAATCTGTTGGCTAGAATGTTGGACTTCCCCGGAATGTGCATTGCCACCAGAAATCGGCTGGAAGAAATCGCCCCCTGCCAAAGCCTCATCGCTTCTCGACAAAGGTGGTAAAAGACCTGGTCTCTCCCAGTTTGTTGAGATACCAAAGCCACTGACATGTCTGTCTGGATCACAATAGTCCACTGAGGAAGAAAGTTGTCTAGTTCTTGCAACGCTAGAAGAACTGCTCTCATCTTGAGGACATTGATAAACAACTTGGTCTCTTGAGGCTTCCACATGTCTTGGACCATCCGGCCCAGACAATCCCCTCTCCCACCCAAACTGGAAGGCATCCGTGGTCAATGTGGCAGCTGGGGAGAGAAGAACAAATGGTTGCTCTACAATCACCTCCAGTGACTAGATCCACCAAAAAAGTGAATCCCTGCACACATGAGAGTTTTATAGGAAGATTCATGGGATTTCTGAGAAGAGACCACAGTACTGCTAGGGTCCACTGCTGAATGCGTATATGAAACCATGCCACTGAGAGAAGGGTTATGGTTGCTGCCATGGAGCCCAAAGCCCGCAGAATCAGAGAGGCTGGGGGTGTCAGAGCAGTTAAGATCTGGGTGACATGTGACCTCAAATTTAGTACCCTGTCAAGTGTAAGATAAACTTGAGCCACTGTTGTGTCTAGACATGCCCCTGTAAAGTCTATGGATAAAACCAGATCCAAGTGAAACTTTTGCCAATTTATAGTTATGCCCAGACTGGAAGCTAGGTTGAGGAAATAATTCTGGGCCTAGAAGGAGA
This sequence comes from Protopterus annectens, assembly GCF_019279795.1. Classification (NCBI taxonomy): domain Eukaryota; kingdom Metazoa; phylum Chordata; order Ceratodontiformes; family Protopteridae; genus Protopterus; species Protopterus annectens. The sequence goes on from NC_056743.1 coordinate 226,046,365, forward strand.
AGATGCCTGGTTGGGGCAGTTAGGAGCCAGTCATCCAGATATGGAAATATCTGATACCCTTGCAGTTGGAGATGAGCTGCAACTACCACTAGACATTTGATGAACACTCTGGGGGTTGTGGTGAGATCAAATGTAAGCACCCGAAGATGGTAGTGACTGGTTCCCAGCCTGAAATGTATAAAGGACCTGGAGCTTCTGTCCATTTTGATATGGTAGTATGCATCCTTGAGGTCTATAGAGCACATCCAATCATCCATCTTCAGGAGAGGGAAGATGGACTGAATCGTGACCATCCTCAACTCTGTTTCACTGACTTGTTCAGGTATGTGAGATCTGATATTGGCCACAAATCCCCTGTTTTTTTTGGGTACTAAAAGGAATCTGGAGTAAATGCCCAACCTGATCGGGGGGGGGGGGGGGGGTTGGATGACACTTTTCTGTAGTAACTTTCTTATTTCCTGGGCAACATCCTCCCTCTGACTGGATGGAACATCGAGGAGGAAAATGTCAAAAATGTGAATAGAGTATCCTCTGGATATGATACTTAGCACCTACTTGTCGTGTGTGATGGCTTCCTAGGCTTCTGGGTGCAAGGAAAATCATCTCCCGAATGCTTCCAGAGGACAGCAGTTGAGCAACCCTTCAGGACTGCTAGATAGGCCTGTCTGGAGCAGGTTCCCATGATCCTTGATTTTGCAGATCCCTTCGGCCACGTGAGCAGCATCTACCATTCTGATTATATACCCTTCTGCCTCAGAGGGAAACGTCCTGAGTTTCCTGGAAAGGGCTGCGACTTCCAAAACCACACTTTCTTACTGCCACACTGGTTCCTAGAAAAGGTGCATTACGGAGTAGGAAAAACGGATCCCGACTGCAGACAGGGTGTTACCACCTTTCTCATGCGGGGTAAAGGTGTCACATACCATAGGCCCAAACAAGGTAGAGCCATCAAAAGGGGCATTAATGAAGGATTGTTTGCAATGCTCCACAAAATTGCACAGCCTCATCCAGACATGAAGCCTAATGGCAATGCCTGAATCAGCAGCCATTGAGGTACCCTACACAGTGTGAGAGATAAGCCTCATGGAGGCATTAGCCAGGGAATGTGGAGTGGCCAACCTAGAGGAAACAGACTCCCACTCCTCGGAAGGTAAGGACCCCGGGTCCAGCTAGAAAGTTCCTTAACTAAGTCCCTTTGTAGCCAAGTAAAGTGAGAGGGAGTTCAATGCCCGGACAGTAAAGGTAGATGAGGCATAGACCCTCTTACCAAATCTGTCCAGAGTCTGGGATTCTCTATTCTGGGGGTGGACAGAGGAGCTTTCCTGAGTGAGCTCCTTCTTGGTGGCTGCCACCAGAACCACAGCATTTACAGAGATTCCATTGGTCCAAAACTGTTTGTTGGCTGGGGCACTTAAGTTTTATTTGCGTGCTTGGGGATGGTTCTACTGTATCTGGTTTCTTCCAAGCCCTTGATGACACCAGCTGGATCAGTGAGTTGGCCGGGGGGGGGGATACCAAGGTAGTAGGTAGGCTGGCCCTGAAAGCTTCCCACAATACAGACTCCTTCAGGGAAATAGTCTGTGAGGACCATTCACCCTTCTGGCAAAGAATTTCAAGGAAGTCTCCAAAGGAGACCTCATCGGGTGGAGATTTGGGAGACTCTTCAATTTCCTCCAAATCAGTATCAACGGTAAGGGATTCAGAAGGGAAATCCATGTGCCTCCTTTAACACAATCTCTTCCGAGGGACCTCTGAGGGAGGGTGCTCTGGGGAGGTATCTGAAGAAGCTTGGGGTTCCACAGAGGGAACAGTGTGGAGGCTTTCCAGGACCGTCTGCCCATGTGGTAGCTCAGAGGTCTCAGGCAGAGTTCCAGAGTGGAACACGGGAGAAGTTCCATTGCAGTAAGTGCCAAGGGTCTCCTAGTAACAGAGAGGACCCTCTCCACCACCTCAAAAGCAGAAGGACTCTGAACTAGCTGGAGCTGTCTCACCGGGGTTGAAACTGCCGGGGCAGACACCTACCGGAGGGAAGAGACCTCCCACTCTAAAGGGGGAGTCGGAGCCGAGCTGTCAAAGGTCGAGGCCCCGACTGGAAGAGACAACTATGAGACCATCAGAATCAAAGTCAACCTCCTGGAACTGACGTTGATGCTACATGTCTGAGATATGCTCAGAACCAAAGCACCAAATGTTGGAGGCAAAGAAGAAATCTCTATTGTCTCCGACACCCCAGCATTGAAACCCAACAGAACCAACAGCTCTGAAACAGAGGGGCAAATTGGAGAAGGTGCTACAGGCTGGAATGTGGACAGCCTCACACATTCAGAAGTGGATGGGGTGGACACAAGGCCTATTTTGATGTGTGTCTAGAGGTACTGCCTCATGAGCTTACCCACATCCTTACAGGACAGGTTTTGGGAAGACCTAGATGAAGGTGAGGAGGGAGGTCTTGGAGATCTCCATGGGGAATGGGTTGGAGATCTTCCTGAAGGCACCGGTAGGGGAAGACCCTGGCACTGACAAAGCTGAAGCCAATACCGACAGGACGTCACTTGGCCCCATAGCCACAGAGGAGGAACTGTGTGGAGGGGAGGTGGAGGCAAGACAGCTCAGAGCTGAGCAGGTCAATTCCTAAGCCTTTTGTTTCTTCCTCTGAGGTTCCAAGGAAGGCTGCGTGGGAGACGGCCCAATGGACTCCTAGAAATCTTTGGGCTTCTTAGCCGGGGGTTGAGCCCCCAAGGTGGTGGAAGGAGGAAGCAAGCCCTTTAAAATGAGCTTGCTGCTCCTATCTGCCAGAGCCTGGGGGTGAAAAGCCCTGCATATGTCACAAGGGGGTTCCAAATGGAGAGGCCCCAAACAGCAGACACTCCCCATGGGTGTCAGAGTAAGGAATCTTCCGCCCACAGGAAATGCACTTTTTGAAACCCAAAGGCTTCTGATTAGGCATAAGGAGAAAGAAGAAAAGGGTGCCAAAGAGGAAAGGAGAAGAAAGAAAGACATTTTTTTTTTACACTAAAGCCTAATAGAAAGAAACCCAACAGCTAAAAAGGCAAAGGAGAAGATAGAAAAGGGTATGAAGAAACAAAAATTAGAAAACTCACCCAAAAACACTCATTATGGAGAAGGTCACTAGGAAATCGCTGTTAACATCAAGCACGGCAAACAAGATCTGAGGTAATGTGGGGAGATCGGGGCATTGTGGACAGGCAGAAGGAGCTCAAATTGGAATCTCAAGCTGTGAGAAGGTGGCTGGTTGGTTCCAAGCGGTGGAACAGAGTCCCTCAGTTTATGGAATGAGTTGGACAACATCAATCAAATATTTGACAATGGTGGCAAGAACTGTTAGGTTACTTAAATGTGAATATAGCTAGGCATCTTATGCCCCCCCCCCCCTCCGATTGCTTGGCTAGTATTACTCCTATGTAGTATTATTCCCAAGTCTGCAGACACTCACACATCACATACAGTATCATACCATGATGCTATGCTCTTCTCCACCAGAGTTAGACTGAAGACCACTGAAGAATTAGGAGATAATGGAGATTTATACAGATACATATGCATTGTTCTATTTGATTTTTAAGGCAGGTTCACATATGGGCCAGTGTAGAGGAAAAAATAAGGAAAGAAATACTAGAAAACGGGATACCTCCTCAAGGTGCTGAACACCCTCAAACACAGAAATGGTACCATTTAGTATAACATAAGGTAGGCAATACATTACAAAACACTTCTGATAACAGCATATCAAACAGGGGCTGTGTAATGCAGTACAACACCTGAGACTGTCATTTACATTACAACCAATGGCAAGACAAGAACTTCCAAAGTAGCACCCAATCCAGCAGTAAGGTGACTCTAAAGCATCTAAAATATACATTTCCCAGGCACAATCCTATGCAAGTTTTTAACTCGTTTGAAGTATCAATCTCCACTGTGCACCAGTTCATCCGAAAATTCCTAGACACCTGAAAGGGAGTGCAAAAGGCTCGAAATATAACTTTATGAAGCTAGTTTTTCCAAAAAAAAAAGACAAGGAAAACAAGTTCAAAATGTTACAGCTATCATCAGCTTTTCTTGATACCATAACTTCAAAGGAAATGTGCTCGTCTCCCCAGAAAACTTCAAAAGTTGAGGACAAACTAATATCCATGATCTACCATTAATGCATTCAAAAGCAACATCTATAAAGTAATAAAACTTGACCATAGACCAAACCAAAGTGGAATATAATGGGCAAAATGTACTGGGATGTGCTATGATTACAACAAATAGAGAACACATTTTAGGAGATAATATGACCATACAAGGGAGAAAATACTTCTGCAAACAAGGTAGACTTATGAATTAAGCAGTCATATTTTTTAGAATAAGTTAACCTAAATGGAACTCTCAAGCCTTAATTCGACAGGAGAATCGTGATAATGATTATAGTAATAGTGTTAAAATGGTTGACTGAACAACAACAAAAACAGCATAACAGAAATGCCATCTACAAGACCAAACAATTTAGAAATAGTTTCAGCCTGTATCATATTTAAAGCCAGTGCTCTGAATTACACCTTAAGTTCCACCTTTAACAACACAATCGGAGAAATACAGACACTAGAAACACAGAAGTGTATTAATTCTGTTAAATCAGGTTGTAGAGCAGGGGCTGGAGCTGCAAACTAAGATTTTCAAGTTTCCTGAGCAAATTCCTACTTTAAATTGTAAAAACAAAATGAAACTCCAGCTTGCAGAAAAGACATGCAGAAACCTGTCATGTCTCCATCTCAGTTCATCAGATCCTTATTACTTTGAACATGCCAGCAGTGGAGCAGTCCTCTTGGTGATCAATTCTTAGTAGCTTTCTTCTTATGCAGGTTTCTTTAGGCTAATCATATGCTACCAATGAGAAAATGATGTCTGGGAGGTCCATCATAAAGTTTATCCAGCGCTCTCCTGCACAACAAAGCAGGACTAAGGAACCAAACATACAGAAACAGCACATCAAGCTGCTTCAAACACAGGGATGTTGGCAAGGAATTAGATCAGCTGGCAAAGATGATTGTATAAGTCAACAGTTATTGCATGTTACTACAAAACAATCTATTTTATTCAGGGCCACCTCAACCAGCAGGCTGCTGCATCTTCAAATGACACTGAGCCAGCAGACTATGCATGGCTGCCCTGCAAAAGCCTGTTCTTGTCTTTGGACTAGCAGTACAGGCAGATATGCTGAGTGACCGTGCTAAGCTTTAGACTAGGTAGCTGCAGCAGTGATATCCAGGACTAATACCCTTTCATAATATGCATCAGAAGCTGCTATACAACTGTTAAATGAGGCATGGCAGTCCTGGAAGGAAGTAGTTTTTTTTTTTTTTTATATATAAGCTAATAAAACAGCACAGCTAAGAACACATGGCCTGCCTGTTCACAGGCTTGCCAGCCCCAATGCTGGCAAAGAAACAATTGTTTGGATTTTCTGCACAGAAAGCATGCACTCCACTTGGTGCACCATGGCCTTATTAACATTAAGACTGATAACAACAGCTCCTTGTGCTGGTTCCTCCTGGACAGTAAACCACAGACTTATATTTTTGGATGATGTTACCTCAAATTCCACTACAACAGAAACTTAAAAGTCACTTTATCTTCAAGAAAAATCAAGAAGGATGTTTCACAGCAAAAAGCCTGCAGTTCTGAAATCCTAAAGTTCAAAATTGTGACAACTAGGAACAGGGCCTTAAAAAAACTATTGCACATTTGTGGAAAGACTGTTAAACAGCTGGGAGGATGAAGCCTCTAGTATGACATAAAAGATGCAGATAAGAACAGGCTTGATTGAGATAAAGGATACTGCTGATACAGACAAAATGCTGCCTAATATCTCACATAAGGTGAAAATGTGCGACACATGGAACTTTGTAAATGGCAACTAAGACAAATGCCATCGTAAAAGGAGAAAATCTGCAACACAGTCCACTTTGTGGAGGATAAAGAACACAGACAGATAAGGGTGAACATTTTTCCATGGATCAAAAACATCTTGCTTTAATTAAGTGTATCAAGTTATTTTCTGTGGCTACTAAAACAAAAAAAATTTTGTATTTTGAATATGGCAATGGATAATCTTACACAAGATGCAACCTAAAGGAATAGAGTCTGAGAAGAAACAATGTACCCTAGCTGCATAAGAAGATGCGTCACTAATGAGTTTTGGTGTACAATAACATGAGCTGTTGCAAAAAGAGAATCAAAAATCTTTTGGCCAAAAGAAGTGAAGAATCATCCTTAACCCCTCCCCCCAACAAGCAGTAACACTAATTAGAGGGATATGTGTGTGTGTGTGTGTGTGGGTGGGGGGGGGTTTGGAATAGAACTATTAACATTTCAATGAAAGGGGCAAAGTAACTACTGAGATAACCTCAAGTTATGATTTTACAAAGTAAACATGGGGAGTTTCTCAGTGGCTCTGAAAGCAAACAAATCTATACACGACCGATTATCATTAACCCCTAAATCAACTATTTCCTACCCCAAGGCTTGCAAATAATGAAGGCTAAGACAGCCCACTGCAAACTTCCTCTGAAAGGGCTAGAATGAGACAGCAGATGAATTCCACTGACTGCACTCTACTTTGGACATTAAAGTCTCTAGCCAAACAATGGAAGAATACGAACACCTACCTACTTATGTAGTAACACAATCACTTCCCAAATACAGAGGGACTGAAAGATCTAGATGACCTGTGGGCAGCTATGAACTCCAGATATTTATACATCTGCCTGTCTCTCTTTAGCACTGGTTTGGCTACATTACCCCATGTCTTTCAAGATCCAAAACATGTTTTCAGCTGAACTGGCAGGTACCTGTAATGCAGACTGAACTAGTTATCCCTGGAATAGGCAGACTGCTCCCTTCTGGATAATGTGTTACTGCCACCATGCCACCTCCAACAGAATTACACAAAAAGGGGTGAAACGCACACTATACACGGGGACCTTTCTTGCCACACTTTATAAAATGTTCCATAATTCCTATTAAACATGGCCTTTATCTATGAATTTAAATAAAAATGACAACATTAAATTAATCCTAGCAACAGAACATTTAACTTTTGGAACAAATGAAAAAATAGCACTTGAAATCTTTCAAACCCTTGCACTACTGACTCTCTTTCTAACTAAAATAACAGATTCACAAAAGCAGTGAACTCACATATGCAGCTTTTTAATTTTATATTGTTGTTCAGTGCCACTAAAGCTACTATTACCTATGAAATGAGCAGAATTTTTGAAGTCTGAAGACTCCTGAACAGTTTACTCTGCTGCACGCATGCCAGAACTTTTTTAGCATAAATCTACTTACTTTAGTGCCTAAACTAAACATTTCTTTCATGCAATTTTGGTTTATAAATACCAGGGAATCACAGGTACTACTGTGCTATTATATGATCTGAAACACTTTTCATGGCTCTCCATCCCTTTTTCCGTTAAAGTTTTTCAAAGGAATTCCAAATGAAAATTTTCTCCATAAGCAGCTGGTTCCATGGATTACATGAGTCTCTTATTCAAATGATCATGAAACCTGTATGATGACTAACACACTCATGTGAGAGCCACAATCTCCAAAACAAAAAAGGAAGGTAACTGATAAGACCTAGGCATGTAGTATAATAAACAATAAAGCATAATAAAGGTGAGGAAAATTATATGCTGCTAAGGCTTTAAGGACATGAGTTTTAGATCTCTACACTACAGGAATGAACTCCTGACTATTGCCCAGAGAAAAGTACAGTTGTGTAAGCAAATTTACAACAACAGTAAATGTTCAAATGACCACTACCGCAGTAGTCTTAACCTGTATGGGTTATACCTTGCCAAGGATATAACACCCAGCCAGCTTCCAAAGCTTCAGGGCACCTTCCACGTGTTCAAACTGTCAGTCAGCTCAAGACAGGTTTCGGCACCAAACCCTTCAAAGTTTTATTGCCAACAGACAGAGAGAGAACCCTGAAAAGATGATGCTAGGAATAACAAAAAATAAATGCTCACACCCTGGCAAAAATAAGGGGGCTGGAGGGAGGAATTGGATACTGCAGCAGTGATCATTCGAACATCTACTGTTAGAGTATGTTTACTTACACAACTATACTATGTTCTTTATATTAATCACTGCTGCAGTAGCCTTAGATATATGAGTAGATTACCCTAGCTTACTACATTTGGAAGGTGGAAGGGGAAGGGTCACAGAAGCCCTTTTTACAATGGTCCTGACAAAGTTTGATCTAAACCTAGACAAGGAATTAAGCTTTTAATGTCTTGCACATGTACGTATACAGGACCAAGATGCTGCTTCTAGAGTACTTCTAGAATCCAACCCTTTCCAAAAAGCCATAGGCAAAGCCAATGCACTGGTAGAGTGGGCCTAGACCCTGCCTGAAACAGTTTTCTTATAGTGAGTACAACAAAACATAATAGCATTATACAACCATTTGGAAATGTTCTATTTTGACACAGGTTGTCCCTTCTTACCCTCATAAGAAATGAACAACTGATCCAAACATCTGAAAGATTTAGTTTTATCAAAATAGCTCCTTTGTTGTCTGTGGACAACCAAGGTATGTGCTAATCTTTCTCCCTCACATAGTCTCGCTTAAAGTAAACTTGGACACCACTTTAGTGATAAAAAAGAGGTATTAGTGATTAAAAAAAACTCTCTCTCTGTGGAAAATGAGATAGGATTGACTCACCATAAAGTACAGTTTTGTACCTACCATAAATGTAGATGTTCGTGTGCTCATACAGCTGCAGTCATCACACTAGGGTTATCCTGCCATCAGGCAGGTCCTTGGTCGGCCAAATTCCAAAGTCTAGGTCCGGCGTCGGTTGTCGTCGCTTCTTCCCTGATGTCAGTGCGGCAGGGGTATAAAAGAGGGAGCCAACGCCATTTTCTTCAGTTTTTCTTGCCCCAGATGTCAGGTGCCCCCAGAAAGGAAGGCAAAACATGATATTATGCAAACATACAAAGTAGATAAATCAAAACAGTAGTTGCAAGCAAATACACCATAAAGGAATACCCCAAAGAGGTTGCATGTTAAAGGTGTTTGTCATAAGTCCTGTCCTAAGAGGGGAAGGAGGGAGGGTAACCTGGACTGCAGCTGTATGAGCACTCGAACATCTACATTTATGGTAGGTACAAAACTGTACTATGTTCATCGTGCATACAGCTTCAGTCATCACACTTGGGTAGAATCCCAAAGCTAAGTAAGGGTGGCAGGTACTAAGTGGAATTAGGAGGGGCTAGGATGCCCTGCAGGACTGCTGTGGCAAAGCCCGCTCTAGATTTTGAGTATAGTGGAAGGTGGTAGTGCTTGGAGAAAGTGTGCACTGAACTCCAAGTAGCTGCTTCCAAAATGTCCTTGGTAGGGACCCCCCTGAGGAAAGCTGCAGAGGTAGCTGTAAGCCCTGGTGGAGTGGGATCTGATGTATACAGGCACTGATTTTCCATGAAATGAATAACAAAAGTGTATGCAGTGGGCTACCCATTTTGAAATAGTCTGTTTGGAAATAGCCTTTCCTTGAGCACCTGTAGTATAGGACACAAAGAGCTGCTCAGATTTCCTGAATGACTTTGTTCTGTCCAAGTAATAACGAAGTTGTCTGTGAATGTCCAAGGAATGTAGTAGCCTCTCTCCTTTGTTCTGTGGATTTGGATAAAAGGTAGGTAAATGAATAGTCTGATTCAGAGCTACACTGGATACTACCTTTGGCATGAAGGTAGGGCTGGTTCGTAAGGAAACCCTGTCCTGATGGAAAATGATGAATGGTTGCACAGCCATGAGGGCCTGTAGCTCCGAAACCCTGCGTGCTGAGGTAATAGCCAGAAGGAAGGCTGTTTTCCATGACAAGTATTGTAGCTCTGTTGAAGAAGCCGGCTCAAAAGGAGGCAGGGTCAGCTTTTCCAATACGAAGTTGAGGTCCCAAGCTGGGGCTGGTGGTTTCCGTGGGGGTTTTATATTTTCTGCCCCTCTGAGGAACTGCCTTAACAGAGGATGTGAGAATAAAAGAGTATCTGTATTGTATTGTGCTGAAATGGCTGAAGCGTGGATCTTGATGGAGGAGAAGGAAAAGCCACTGTTTAACATCTCAGCTAGGTACTGTAAAATTTGAGGAATATTTATTACCCAAGGATTCTGGCCCTTTTCTTGATTCCAGGAACAAAATTGTTTCCATTTGGCGGAGTAGGTTTTTCTAGTAGAGGGTCTCCTGGCCTCCAAGATAACATCCTGCACCTCCTTGGAGAGGAGAGTCTTTTGGATAATTAAGGTATTCTCCATGCAGCTAGATTTAAGGTTTTGAGCTGGCTGTGAAGGGTTTTGTAGTTGTGCTGGGACAACAGAAGAGGAACTAGAGGTAGGATCCATGGTGGTGAGTGTGACAGGCTCTTTAGGAGGGGATACCAGTGTTGTCGTGGCCAGTCTGGAGCAATGAGAATCATTTGTGGCCTCTCTGCTCTGGTTTTTAATAGAACTTTGGTCAGTAGAGGTAGAGGCGGGAAGGCATAGACTGTCAATGTTGTCCAATTGAAAGAGAGTGCGTCCACTTTCCAGGCCTGTGGATGATAGGTCCTTGAACAGAATTTCTCCAACTGGTGATTTCTGTGGGTAGCAAATAGATCTATGTCTGGCTGTCCCCATGCCCGAGTTATCTTTGAGAAGACTTGAGGATGCAACTTTCATTTGTGTGGGTCTGTCATATTTCTGCTTAAGTTGTCTGCCAGTGTGTTTTCCTTCCCTGGCAGGAATTGTGCCTGTAGTTGAATTTGTAGTTCCAGTGCTGTGTTCCACAGGGTCATAGCTTGCCTGCATAGGGGGTAGGAATGAGTCCCCCCCTGTTTGTTTATGTACCACATGACTGTGGTGTTGTCTGTCCTTATTAATAGCTAGCCTGGATGCAGAAGGTCTTTGAAGGTCATAAGAGCATTTTGCACGGCTAGCATCTCCTTTTGGTTGATGTGTGGGTGCTTCTCTTTTTGGGACCATTTTCCCTGAATGCACTGATCTGCCATGTGTGCTCCCCAGGCGTAGTCTGAGGCATCTGTTGTGATGAGGTAAACAGAAAGGGAGACCTGTGTTTCTTTGGCATGCTTGAGCCCACCACAAAAATTCCTTTTGAAGGCATGGAATGAGTGGCATAACTGTTTCCAAGCTGTGGCTGTGCTGAGACCATAAGTTTTTTAGGTACCATTGTAGTTTCCTCATATGCAGCTTTGCACATGGTATTAGTAGGATGCAAGATGCCATGAACCACAGAGCCTGCAAGACTTTCCTTGGAGTTTGTCTGGTTAAAGTTGCCATTTTGTTGAAGTATTGAGACAGTTGCCCTTGTTTGTCTGGCGTGAGTTAGGCCATCTGGGTTCTTGTATTTAAGCTGGCACCCAGGAAAATTATCTGTTGAGAAGGTATTAGTTTTGATTTCTTTTTGTTCACTGTGTAACCCAGGAAGTTTAATAGTTTTATTACAAACGCCAGATGCTGCAATAGAATGTTCTTGCTGTCCGCTTGGATCAGGCAGTCGTCCAGATATGGGTAGATTTGTATTCCTTGTTGTCTGCAGAAGGCAATCACTGATGCCAGGCATTTCGTAAACACTCTGGGCGCAGTAGATAAGCCAAAGGGCAATGCAGATAATTGGTAATGGGTTGAACCTGCAAGAAATCTGAGGTATCTTCTGCAATCTCGTCTGATAGGGACATGCAGTTATGCCTCCTTGAGGTCCAACGTTACCAGCCAAGACTCCATGCCCAGCATGGGAAGAAGCTGCTGTAATGTGAGCATCTTGAATGTTGGTACCTCTAGAAATGTGTTTAGAATAGATAGGTCTAAGATGGGTCTCCAGTCTTTGTCCTTCCTTGGTACCAGAAATAGTCTCGAGTAAAAACCTTGACCCTGTTCTTTTGCAGGTACCTCTTGAATAGCTTTCATAGCCATGAGAGTGGAAATTTGTCTTTGTGCCTCTGCCCTTTGATTTTGTGGCAGGTTTGGCATGCCTCTCATTTTCGGAAAGGTGTGAAAGTGGAACCTGTAGCCTCTGTCTATGATATCCAGAATCCATTTGTCTTTTGTAACAATGTGCCAGTTTTTTGAAAATAATGCCAGTGTTCCGCCCAAAGGTGCTGCCATTATAGTTTTGTTTGGCAGGCATAGGGGGAAGTCATTGTGTCTGTTTTCTAAACCTGCGACCTCGGGTACTGAAGTCACCGGTAAAATAGTTTCATCTGTAGTCAGCGGCTGCGTAGGCGCCTCGCTGAGAACCGGAGAACTGGTAGTCGGCCTAAGCGTGGTCTCAGTACTCGGTGCAGGCCTCGGATGTCGGTCCTTATCCTTGCGCCTTTTGCCTAAAACTGGCGTCGGTGTATCCGACGACATGATATAATTATATTTTTTGCCAAAAAAATGAAGGGCAAACTCCGCCTGGCGCTTAATAGTGCGCTTGTTAAACCTAGCACAAAAACGGTAGGCCGAGACGTCGTGGTCTGGCCCTAAGCAAGGTATACAGAAAGAGTGAAAATCCTTATGCGGTATTTGCTTCCCACAAGAAATGCAATTATTAACTTTGTCTGACATCGATCTGAGGCAAGAAAAGTTTCCCCAACGGGGTACTTAGCTTTAAAGAAGACTTCGGCTGAAATACTGTTCGTAAATCTCAGGAGCTGGCCGACCGGCACTAGCGAACTGCTTCTGCTTCGGGCACCGTGTGGCAAGAAAGACTGAAGAAAATGGCATCGGCTGCCTCTTTTATACCCCTGCCGCACTGACGTCAGGGAAGAAGCGACGACAAGCGACGCCGGACCTAGACTTTGGAATTCGGCCGACCGAGGACCCGCCTGATGGCAGGATAACCCTAGTGTGATGACTGCAGCTGCATGCACGATGAACATCAGCTTGTAGCTCAGATACCCATCTTGCAAAGGTCAGAGCAATCAGTAAAACTGTTTTCAGTGTTAAGAACCTTAAATCAGCCAGGATAGATGGTTCAAACTGAGCAAGTGTTAGCCTCTCTAACACAAGATTTAGATCCAAAGGAGCCAATGGTTTTCTAAGAGGCCTCTTAAGCAAAAACCCCTTTCAAAAACATGTTAACATGAGACTGCATTGAAACAGGAAGAACCATGGGCAGACATGTTGAAATGGCTGATAAATGAACCTTAGCGGAGGATTAAGAAAGGCCATAGGATAGTAACTCGCACAAATATTGTAAAAGCAAAAAACAGCTAGCCCTGAATGTGTGCTGGTTATGTTGCTGGCACCAACTAGAAAACTTTTTCTACCTGCTATTTGATTTTACAGTAGAAAGCTTTCTTGCTTCCATCAGTACCTGATGCATGTTCCTCAGTAAACAGGTACTTAAAGGGAACTATCATTCAGACAGTCAGTTGAAGTTGATTGGGTTCCGGGTGCATCAAGTACTACTGATCTTCTGTGAGTAGATCCATTTGATGAGGAAGCTTGTGGTAACTGCCATTTCCAAAAGAATGGAGAAACACTGCTGCCTTGGCCAGGACAGTCTCACCACAATGATCTTGGGGGACTCCTCCTGAATTTTCAGACATACCCTAGGATCAGTGGAAAGAGTGGATAAGCATAAAGAAATATTCATGTCCAACAAACAGAAAAGGCATCTGTCTTCTGGGCCTTCTTACATACAGTCCTGGAGCAGAATCCTACCAGCTGATTATTCAGAGAGGAAGCAAAGAGGTCTAACTTGAGGAATTCCCCATAGATGGATCAAATCAGGAGAGAGCCCCTGATCTAGTTTCCATTTGTGAGGGTCTGCCCTGGTCCTGCTCACTTGTCTGCCACACAGTTTTGCTGTGATGGAATGCAGGATGCCTGTAGAGTAAGACTGTAATGTGAAGCTATATCCCAAGCTAACATGGCTAGTCTGTAGAGAGGATATGGCCTGATTCCTGCTTGCTTGTTGATGTACCACATGACTGCAGTATTGTCTGTAACAACCTGAGGAGGTCCAGGGGTGCAAAGATGATTCAGAGAGTTGAATGTCTTGATCAGGGCAAGCATCTCTTTTAAATTTATGTGCTTGCACCTGTCCTTGGTGTCTCATACACCTTGCAGTTTTATCTCTCATGACACCTTCCATCAAGCACAGACCAAGGCATTCTTGAGGACTGACTGCTTTGCAGCAGGAGGGAGAAGGGATACCACTGTATCTTTCTCATGGAGACTTGCTAGAAGTATCATGACAATCATAGATGCCATGAGACCCAAAGTCCTGATGTACTCCTGGACAGCAACCGAAGTTTGAGTTGAAAACCTTAGGAATACATCTATATATAGATCTATTTTTTTTTTTTGTTAAAAGAAAAGCTCTTTGAACCGAAGTGTCTACTGGGCTACCTATTGAAATGTTGGCAGTTGAGATGCTGAGTGCCGACAAGACGGGGGAAAAAAAAGATTGAAAACACAGACAAGAATGAATTTTGAAAAATCACTCTTTCTCCTTTAAACTTATTTTTGCAGTTGGGGGAAAGCAATACCCCCTGCATCTCCCATGTGGGGCAGCAAGCCCACCCCAAACCTATATATACCAAATCCAAGATAACAATAACTCAGAGAAAAGTGAATATTCCAAGAATTGGCCTCTCCAATCTTTCAGTCATTCTCTCTCTATATTTTGGAGCTTGCTGTAGCAGGTCCAAACATTTCAAATGGTTACCATCTATTCGACAGCACAAGAACACAATCCTGCATGAAGATTTTTGAACGTTCTCTTATTTGATAAGTTTTTCTGCATAGCTGCCTAGTTTGAGCATTTTCTGGCTTGTTAAACTTGATTTCTGCATTAGTAGCTGTATTTAGAGCACAACCAAAAGCTGTATACTGAATTTCTTGTTTGCACTTAATTTTAAAATCTTTTTTTTCTCAAAACTTGCATATTTTCTATCTTTGACCTAGCACTCTTGTGTGGGGTCATTTACTGCACTGTTATAACTTGATATTACTTGTGAACCTCTGCTATCTCTGAAAAAAACAAAAACAAAAAAATCTTGCTTTTTTCCCACTTTTCTGAGATTTAAAAAAGTTCAAGTTATAGGCTTGCTGTTCTTGAACTGCTTTGTAAGTTTCTGTGAGGCCATTTTTGCTTGGGCTAAAGGAAAGTCTCTCTGTTGATCAGTGGCAGTGAAAAACATTGAGCTGCTTCCCTGCCCCCCCGTGGGAGTGGTTACTGACTTGAAACTGTAGTTTTATTGGCTGTTTTGGGTCAATTCCTGGCTCTTTCCAGCCCCTGCTATCAAACACGCTTTAGAGTGCTTTAGCACGATTTAGCGCTGAGTTGCCACTAGAGCAGCATCGGGCAGCGCCAGTTTAACAAGGTTAAACTTTTTCTGGCTCCATAAAGTCTGTTCTTCATTTTTTCCCTTAGAACTGCTCTACTAGTAATCTAAACAGTATATCCCTTAACTAAAAAGCGCAGCACTTGTTCCTAAAAGCTTTTACTTGTCTTAAAAGCATGTTCTTTTCAGGTTTAGCAATTCTGTATTATACAAAGTCCCTCACTAGCAAAACCCCCACCAGGAGTACCTACTTCCTTACTAAGTCCTCTCTTATTCAGTTACACCCCTAACTTCTAAATTTCTCTAGCATGTCGAAGGGCCAGATGCTGGCGTCCTCTCCTGTCCAGTTGGTGAATTTGGGAATATTGAGGCAATGTTACAATTGCCTCACGTACACTGGCAACCCTCTCCTCCTCCCACATAACACAAATACTTGCGAGAGATGCAGCTATTTAACCAAACTGGAGGCTGAGCTCTCTCAACTCAGGACTGACAAGACCAGACAGAAGGAGAAGGCAACTACACACACCACAAAACCAGTCTCACATAAAGCTATCACAACAATGAATCAAACACATAAACACACAAAGTCATACTCGGAGGCTCTGAGGAAAAATTTACCTAAAGAGCAGAGGCCTCCAAAGCAGACATCCAAGCAATTGCCACCTCATGACATACCACAGGCAACACATAAACCACAAAATCAGTATGCAAAGCAGTCAGTGCCCTTAAGGTCAAATACAACACCAAACATACTTGTCATAGGTGACTCCATAGTCAGACACACTGATGTCCCACTCCCCAGGCTGAACAAGGAGAGAGTCACAGTAAGCTGCCTATCGGGCACTAGAATCCGCCACATAACACAAGCACTCGGGTCACTCCACAGCAAGTACAAATATGACACAGTCATTGTCCATGCTGGTGTGAACGACCTGAGACATACCTCCCTGGACTACATGAAAAGAGACATACAGGAGCTCTCTGATTATGTAGCCCAGGCAGGTATGACCCTGACCCTGAGCAGTATCCTTCCTTCACCAAGAATGCCACAACATAGAGACAAGATGATCAGCTTTAACAATTGGCTTAATTTCTGGTATCATTCAAAGGGGATCCAGTGTCTGTCTGCCTGGGATGACATGCTTGACAAGCCACGCTGCTTCGCAAGGGACGGCTTGCACCCGTCACCCCTGGGATTCCAGATATTGGCTAAGGCTCTTGCCACCCCCATAGTGCCTTTTTTAGGCAAGGCTCAAATTCTAAACCTACCACCCTAGAAAACAAAAATGGGAAGAAACTAATGGTAATGCTGCTCAATGCCAGAAGTCTAAATCTCAAAATGCACGCTCTCGAGGCCCTACTCAGTATGGAGAACATCGATGTCTGTGCTGTGACTGAAACCTGGTTCAAGGCTCCTGAGAGCACCCCGGCACTATCAGGTTTTACCTCATATCATGCGCTCCGGCCCCAAAACCCGGATCACACCACAAAAGGAGGGGGTGTATCCATATTCATCAAGGATACCCACACCTCCAGGTTGGTGGCAATGCACGAAGCATCGGAAACCATCCAGGTGCAATTAACCATAGGCAAAACTGCTCTACAATTTGTAGCATGCTACAGGCCACCCTCTCAAACTCAGGAACCCCACACAGCCTTCCTGAAGACACTGGAGGGTATAAATGTATCTCCAAACACCATTATATTGGGTGACTTCAACTACCTGAATATAGACTGGGAACATTACTCAAGCCCCAACTTTTTAGCCCAAAGGTTCCTGGAGTTCATAAATTCAAATGCCATGGAACAACTAGTCACCGTTCCCACAAGAGGAGAAAATATACTAGATCTCATCATCACAAACATGGGGACAAAATGCTCCACACGGAAGTATATCCCTCATTGGTGAGATCAGATCACAAACTTATCTCACTGGAAATCCACATCCCGCCCCCACCCCAAACAAAAAAGACCACAGTGAAGAACTTCTCTAAAGCAAACTTCACACTACTCAAGACTGGTGTGGTATCCTTCAAGGCCCCCGAGCCAGTGGAAACCACAACCCAAGCTGCGGAAGCCCTTACAAATGCCTTCTACGAACACCTCCAGGACTGCACGGATCAGGCAATCCCTAATAAAACCAAGACTCTTTCCACCAAGGGCAAACGTCCAGTCTGGTGGACCCCAGCCATAAACAAACTTTACAATAAGAGGAGAAAGCTGTTACATGATAGAGCAAAATCCATAAAAGAGAAGACACCCTTGATCATTATTAGTAAAAAGATACGAGCACTCATAAAATCATCCAAGGCCAAATTTGAGAGAAAAATTGCAATAGATTCAAAAGACAATCATAAGGCCTTCTTCAGCTATGTTAGAAACCTGGGTGGAAACTACCAGATATGCGCAGAATTAGTCCAAAATGATACAAAAATCACTGAACCCACAGACATTGCCAACATACTGGCAGACAGGTTCAGTGCAAACTTCACCCCTCTCCCCAAAAGGAGAGATAACTATCCCAGCGGAGTGTAGCCTCCCAGACATCTCTAATGCGCAGGTGAAAGCTGCTCTCTCTAAAGCTAAAAACACAGCATCAATGGGACCGGATGGTGTCCCCGGCTGTGTGCTACACGAACTCAACAAGGAACTAAACCTGCATATAAGGCAGCTGTTTAATCTTAGCCTTACCACAGGATACGTGCCCAAGGAGTGGCGTACGGCAACTGTGGTCCCACTACACAAAGGCGGTACCACTACGGACCCTGGAAATTACTGCCCCATAAGCTTAACAAGCCTGGTTTGTAAAGCTATGGAGAGGATCATAATGGAACTCATAAACAAAGACATAGGGGACTTGCAGACATTGGACCCGACCCAGTTTGGCTTTGTCAAGGGCAGATCATGCCTTTTGAACTTGGTCGACTTCTTCGAAACAGTCACCAAGGCCATTGATGAGGGAAAGGCAGTCCATACAGCCTACCTTGACCTTGCAAAAGCTTTCGACACAATACCCCACTCCGGTATTATAGAGAAACTTACCAGCTTAAATGTAAACCCATATGTCACAAGATGGGTTGCAAACTGGCTTAAAGGACAGAACCCACAGGGTTAGAGTTGCTGGCGCCATGTCAGACTCCAAGCCGGTCACAAGTGGGGTCCCACAGGGCTCAGTCCTTGGCCCCCTGTTGTTCGGCATCTACTTCTCAGAAGTACAGGCAAACATAGGAGGACTATGGCTGACAAAGTTTGCAGATGACTGCAAACTGGGCGCCATAGTGGAAAGTACATCGGACACAGATATCCTTTAGAGGGGTCTCACGGAAACTGATAACTGGTGCCAGAGCCATGGCCTGAAGTTAAATGCCAAAAAATATATAGTCATACCCTTCGGGAAAAACAAGGTAACCCCAAGCTACCATATAGGTGGCAATCCATTAAGCACAGAAGAGGTTATCAGGGACCTGGGGACCCAGGTTGACAGTGGCCTTTCTTTTGACACTCACATTGCTAAAGTGGTTAGAAAGACCTTCTACATTGCCCACCTGATCATGAAGGGATTCACATCCAGATCAAGTGAGGTCATTGTTCCCCTGTACTCTTCACTTATCAGACCAATGATAGAGTACAATGCCCCATTCGGGATGTATCTCACCCGACACCTGCAGCAATTGGAGAGACCCCAAAAGTTCCTCACCAAAAGGATAAAGGGACTCCAAAATCTGTCATATGCTGCCAGACTGAAGAAACTCCAGCTCTATTCAGTCGCATACCGCCTGCTCAGAGGTGACCTGTGCCTGACATACAAGGCCATGTCCAACCCGGAATTAATGGACATGCTCCACCTCAAAAAATCCAAATCTACCAGATCCACTAGAGCAAGCGACTTAAACCTTAGCACGGATATAAATAGGACATGCTGGAGGGATAGATTTGTCACCCAGAGACTCCCTATGCTGTGGAATAGAATCCCAGTCCATGTGAGGCAGAGCACCTCGCTGGCTCTGTTCAAGAGAAATCTTGACCGGTGGATGGGAGATCGTAGGTTTACCCCGGGAATCATCTCTGTGTCACTGCTGGATAGAGGCACAACAAACTAATGGGCACAGTATTTTTTAACATAAGGGGTGGCGTAAGCCACAAAACTTTGTGCTAGGCTTATAAATGCCTTAAGGCAGATAGCCTAGTATAAACCTATGAACCTAAATTACAGTTTGCATAACAGCTCTCTCAGCCAAAATAGATTCCTGAAATTTTGAAAAAATACTAAATAAGCAAGGCATCTAAAAATGTAAAAATGTGGATACCCTGTAACCTGCATTGAGCTATGAGAATTGATAAGTATGCAGAAAATAAGCAGAAAGTGCCATTAAATTTTTGAAGTGTTTTAAAGGTCACTTTATCACACAAAACACATGAAAAAGCAGTATGAAACACTTTGCCAACCCTGAAAATTAAAATGAACACAATTATCACCACAGAAACAATGGTTTTCAATTACTTTAAATAGCTTTTAAAACAGACAGGAAAACAGTGCACTCCTGTTTTAAAATATAGTTAAGTGTCATGACAGTCCATTAAATCACAATCCCCTAGTTTAAAAATAACTTTCCTAAACAGAAAAGAATAACGAAACAATGATTTTTAAAATGTGGAAGTTTTTTCCCTAAAGGAAACTTATCCGGTCGGCAATGGATCAGCACAGGCAGACAGTCGATCTTCATAGGCAGAAAAGCTCTGAAGGACTTGGTATCCAAACCTGTCTTTTTATTCAACTCACCTCAAGCTGACTGAGTGCAGTGATGCCCTTCTCCACTACTCTCAGACAGGACTGGTACCTATTTATTTTAGTTTTTTATTTTGTTAACCAGGTTAAGAAAATTGGTCTTCACAGCCTGGGCATCAGGACACACAAAAAAGTATAAATTACACACCAACATTGTTAAGGTGTAAGAAATGCTGCAAGTTTTGCTAAAACAAATGCATTAACAGATCCACCTGTCTATCCTAAAATGGATTTTGTTGCAACATAAAAAGAAATGAAAAACATACAAATATGTTATTCACAACAAGCCTATGGGCTAGGCTTGTAAAGGCTCCAGGGCCATTAGCCTAGTACAGACCTATAAACCTATATACAAAATGTATACACAATGTTACTGTACTTCCAGTACATATGAAAAGTTTCAGGGCAGATGAAACCATTACCTTTAACACTAGCATTATAAGGAATCAAACTGACATTAATTTGATTTTCCTTAAAGGTAAAGAAGTTTTGTTTACTTCTGATGTACTCTGGTAGGCTAATTCAACTCACAACCCCATAACTAGGTTAAATGTGGGATGTCTCAAACTGAAGGAATCCTGGTCAGCAGACTTAAGTGAATAGTGATGAATTGATAGTGACAGTTTTTGTGCAATGGGTGGGCATTAAGGTAAAGAAAGTTAAATGTGAAAACATACAAAGGCAATGGAGCTTTGGTTGTGACAAGTCAGTCATGCTCTCAGAGTTCTTATATGATGTTCTCTAGGGTATGATAGAGAAATGTATTTCTTTGACTTTAAAGAGTAATATGAAGTTGGTGCTGTCAGGAGAGTGAAAGGCCAGGACTAACAGTAAATATTTAATTTTTGTGATGAATACATTAAAGGAAAAGTCCACCTTCTCCTACAGTTTAACTCTGCTCTTAGGTTGCTTTTCTCCTTAAAACATGGTTCCAGTATTGTATGGGTATCAGAAACCTGCTTGTACTTTATAAAACTCTCACTTCCTTGCCTTAGAATCAAAGGAAGGGAAAAAAAACTCTTCTCACATAATTTGCAGATGAATTTGTCTATGCCTGCACGACATACCACAAACACAGAGAAATTTGTAGTCAAGCACTGCTAACAATCTTCTAAGGTTAATTGGTCCTGCTGATGTCAGGAGCTCAGCAGTTTCTGTAAAACAGACGAAAAGGTACAAAACTGTTTTCCATTGTCTATTGCAGAGAGGAAGAGAACTTACACTGAAAAACAGCTGCTTCCATTGTAGCCATGTTTTTCATAGCAAAACAGAACAATTAGATCAGTCAATGGTTCAAAGGCAGTTGTCTCCTCTTTTGACAAATTTACAGAAGCAGCATCACAGTATTAAAATACTAAGCTTTAAACGTTTGTTGTTTCTACTATTTTACATTTTAAGATGGCTTAAATGTAGTATTAAAGATGTCGGTGACATTTAGAGAAAAGTCAGAAAATATTTTTCTTATAATTCTTGTAAAGTGGAACCACATTTACCCAAGCGTGGAGTAATGGGCCTGTCAATTCATTCTGGATTACAAAAAGATACTTTGAACAAAGGCCTACAATTTAGCTTCCATTTTTTGTTGCAGGTGTACAACTCCTTAACATATTGTAAAACAAGCTCTAAGACATGCACAAATGACAGCCATTCAGGAAATAAAAGAAGCAGTCTTGTTATAGAAGGTATAGAAGACGACAGTGACTGACAATCCCATTACACATCAATGGCATAGGAACACACCACTGCTTCTTTATGTCTAGCATGTTTCATATAAAGCAGACATGAAATGGATTATGGGAAAGAGAAAGGCTTGAAGAAAAACAAGATTATGTTGATAAGTAAAGCCCCACTGGCAGCCATTTTGCAGAAAGCATTAAAATTATATAAGCAGCATATAGAGTGATTCTGAGGTGTTATGATACCACAGAAAACAAGATAGAGTGGAAAATATATTTTTTTTAGTTCTAAGGTGTTGTTTTCCTTTAACATCCATCACTTTACAACTAGATATGTTAAACGACTTAGTCAATTTATAATGAAAATTAAGCTGTTTCAGCACTTTTCTGACTACAGCATTTGTGTTTAAATGCAACCTATGATTTATGTCACAGATCTAAACATTTAAAGTAGAACACAAGGCCTATCAGTCTGACGAATGTCTTTAGCTGATCAGTCAATCTGCCTACATCAGTTTTTGGGAAGACCTAAGCTACACAGTGGCAGACTTAACTGAATTAAGAAAAAGATTAATATCCATGTTCCAGGTGCAAACACGGTTAAAGTTTTCCTGAAGCACCCTCTAAATATCTGTTGACGTTTTGGTCTCCTTTAGAAGAACTGGGTCATCTGCCTACTGGGTGATATCTAGGCATGGAAAAACAAGATTAAGTTCACTAATGAAAAGGGAAAATAAAAAGAAGTTAAAAACAGACTAGTACCACAAAGTGCAAAATTACTTTTACATCCTCCATTATTAGTCAAAGTTCCTTCTATGCATCTGAATTTATTTCACTTCCTAACTCTGCAAAGTGACTCCCTCCATCCACCTTACTGCTACATACTGCTGTCTGCCTTCTTTTTAATTCTTACTTATCCTTTAACAGGTACTTGGCTGTTTTCCCCTTTCCCCATTCTATAAACATCACTGTACAGTTCTTACATTCCTTAACTGGCTAAAACCCACCCCAAAACTCAACCACTTACAACTGACAATGGTCCATAAAATTATCTATAACTCTGAATCCTGTCCTGCCATACATTCCTTACTCCAAACATATATACCAAATTGAGCTCTATGCTCTGAGAACAAACTCCTAACTCTTTATAAACCAAACAAAACTGCTAGACAATTTTTATACTTGCACTTAGTTACCAAATTATGGAACGTACTACCCTTAGACATTAGAACTACCCTAAACCTCAAAAAGTTAAAATTCAAACTACAGGAACATCTATTAAGGGCACGTACCTGTCTCTGTTCAATCTAGCTAACCTTCCACTCACCCTGCACCCACTCTACCAGCTTTCTGTCCCTACCCCTATTCTTCTTTCTCTTTCTATATTTACCCCAGCTTTCCTTCCTCCGCCTACCTCTTCTCTTTCTCCTTAATACCTTCGTCTCTTCACTCAGCAGAATCCATCTTATACCATTCTTAACAAGCCTGTACATTTATATTACATACTTAACTATGTAATGTTCTACCTTTACTCCTATACTTTCTCTCCTATTAATACTTTCTACAATTTGACTACTAATACTAGCACTTTTTCACCTTATCTTTTTTCACTAAAGCTTACACTATACAAAGCCTAAATGATCCTGGGCACCTTTAAAAAAAAGGAGCACACTTTTCAAACTTTGTTTCTATTATACAAAACAAGTCTGTTCACATATATGAAAACTATAGAAAAAGATAAACATATAAATCTCAAGCAGTCATGAAAATGACCCTTGGCACCTTTAAAAAAAAAAAAGAAACACTCTTTTCAAATTTCGTATTATACAAAACAAGTCTGTTCACAAATATGAAAACTGTAGAATAAGATAAACACATAAATCTCAAGCAGTCATGGAAAAGTCTGTACAAAATGAATCATATGTGCTCCTTTCAAATATAAAGCTTATATCCTCGGGCGTTCCTTCGTTGAAGGTTGTGCATTAGGCCCGGCAAGCCAGCATGTAAAACTCTACTGCCAATCATTAGCGGACCGGAGTTCCGCTGTGGCGACCCCTAACCGGGAAAAGCTGAAAGACACAAACAAACAAACAAACAATCCTCTCTCCACTTCACTATGTAAATGAGAATATTCTAGGTACCTTATAAATCTTGGCCCCCTTCTTATCACTATGTAAATGGGAATATTTTGTGTACTTCAGGAATTTTACATACCTCTATTATTAAACAGAAGTCTTCCTACAGAAAACTTTACTCCACTAATGCAAACCAATGTCTGTTAACATCAACGAGAACTGTATTACAATATAAACTTATACATCTCAGGCATTCTTGTAAAAGTCTGCAAACAATGAACCATATGTCCACAAATTAGATGCTTATTTTTGTATGCTTCTCCTTATGTTACTACGTAAACAACAATATTTTATGTATGGTCTTCTTTCATCTTATCAGTATTGTTTATTTGTATCACTACTGGTATTTTTTTTTTTTTGCCAGTTATCTTTTTCTTAGCTATATTTTTGGAGCTTTCTTCCATGGGCCTCTGCTGAAAATAGGTTTCCTGCCAAGTCGGACATTCCTGGTAAATAAATGTCAAATAAGTAAAAGTAAAACAAAAATGTTATACCACCCTTTATAGAACCCTTGATTTATTTACTTGTTTACCAAAAAGTATATTTGGGCAGGGATCTCATTTAATTGGGGTCTTGGGAAGAAAAGCTGCATCAGCCTCATAGAAATACTTAAACAGACATCACATGCATATAGTCCTTACAAACTGAAACATTCCAGCTTTGAAAATGAAACATTAAGTAAAGAATACTTAAGCTGAAACATAATTTACATTACAGCAATAAAGAATTGCAAACATGTGATATGTAAAGATAACTGGCAGTGCAAAATACAGTATTACATCTAATACAGAAAGTGAGAGAAATAAGTTGAACATACAGGATTAGTAAGAATAATAATAAAAAAGTATGATAGTTTTAGATTTTAAATTATATGTATACTTCACCACACTCGAAACACATTTTCCTTATGTACCAGGAATATTTTATCTTCACTTTGTATGTCACCATGCCTAGCTACTCCTTTTGTTCATTTTCATTCTAAGTTAAGAACAGCTCATTCTCCTGATCTTACCAATTTTTTTCAGAATCTTGCATGCCCTTGCAAGTCTCTCTACACCTATCATTCACTAAATGGCCTTTCTGTATATTCTTTCTGCAGTTCCTGTTATCTCCCGTTTTACCTTTACTTCTTTCCTCTAAATGGTCTGCTAACTTCTGTTAAATTACATCATCATCATTCATTCCCCTTGACATTCACCTCACATTAAATACCAAATTATAGCAACTCAAATCTGGAGCTACTAATCCATGTGATTAATTAACTTTGTTAGCCTGGCCCTCCTGTACACATCCTCCTCTTCTTCATTCACTTATCCTGCACAATATATCTGAGAAACATCTCCTCAAAATAGGATCTATGGCAAAATTGTAATTTTGACTATCTATTTCATCTTAAAGGGATTCCACCCACATGCTCCAGTAATTTGGGTCAAAAACTGCTATTTTAAATGTCTTATGATTTACCAGCATCATCATCATTTTTCTAGAACCCTGTAGCATAAACCTTAGGTGCTTCACCATTTTACTGCCACTGTTAGAGGTAACAACTTGTTCTCAACTCTCCTCAATACTTACCTATCCACACCATCAGTATCCAAAGTTTTCCTAGAATGAAAAATTACTTGACATCTTCCTGAAAATATGACATTCTTTGGCAAGTCCCAGTAAAATTGCTCCTACATTTCAAGTATCCAATGTAAAGTCGACTGCAAAAGAAATACCCTCTCCTCTCCCTTCTTTTCCAATTATGCCCTTACTACTACTAGTTAATCGGTCTATCCTTGTATCTTTCAATTAATTACAAACATATATGACATACAAGGGTCACAGATAAGCATCCTTTATACACAAACAAGCACTTGAGCTCAAACACCAAAAACTCTGCAGCCGTGCCAGTTCTCAGATGATGTTCAGGTACTGGGGAAAACAAAATGATGGCCCTTGTTTTTAGCCACTGCCAAAACTTCTGCTCCTGCAGATCAACTGCCAGTAACATAACTTAGATTTTGTCAAATCCAACAAAAATGACAAAAACAGAACTTTGCAAATCTGTTTTTAACTGATGCATAAATCTACAATAACAGAGAAAAAAATCATTCAGGTTAGATGAACATCCTATTACAAAAAGAGATATTCATGGCAGCAGTAAAAAAATCACACAAAAACAACTGTTGATATATGAAGTCTAAATGCAGTTCAGTTAACAGCCTTCTTACCTCATGTAGTTTAGTTCTGTGCTCCTGATCTGTCTGTAACACATTTGTTACTCTCCCTGTAGAATCTTTTGCTTCTTTTACTTCATGCTGTGTGCTGGAATCTTTGTGAGAGGCATGGCTACTTGTATTTTCAAGATTTTCCCCTTTAAAGAAACAAAATGAATTTAAAAGATTTCCAGTTGTCACTTCACAAAATACACCGAAGTAAGTACCAAGAGGTAGACGTTACATAAAATGTCACTAAATATAGAATTTTTCTATATGCGCTATAAATCTTAGCAAACACAATGTTTTTTTTTTGTTTTTTTTTTTACTTAAGGCACATAATTTAAGTTACACAAATTCATAGACAGATTTATTATTTATTAGGATGTAAAAATACCCATAGTTATATGTCTTTTATTTGCATCAAATACCTTAAGATAAAAAAAAAAAAAAAAAATTTGTGCGATCTGACTCCACCTGAATACAGTCATTCCTAGCAGGCAGTATGGTAAAGAAATGATCCAGTCATGTCTTGTGTCATCTGTGTGTGATGTACAACACAATTCTCTTTGACTACTTTAACTTTTAAATTTATACATTTGCAGTGGCAGATACAGAAAGTACAGTTGTGTACACTTACCATAAATGTAGGTGTTCGAGTGTATTCACTGTTGCAGTCATCACATTTGGGTTATCTGCCTGCAGGTAAGCTCTCAGCCGGCCTGAATACCAGAGTCTTGGATTTCTACGTCGGATGCTCTCTCTTCTTCCATGATGTCAGGTCATCAGGGGTATAAAACATGCAGCCAATGCCATTACATCAGTTTTTCTTGCCCCAGATGTCAGGTGCCCCCACAATGGGAAGTGATTATATGTTATGGTACACTTCCATCAAAAAGCAAATACACCAGAAATGTTAAATGCACCAAACAAGAAGGAAAGGTAGAGCCAAGAGAAGTCAAGGGACTGGAGGGAGGGTAACCAGGACTGCAACAGTGAATACACTCGAACATCTACATTTATGGTAAGTGTACACAACTGTACTATGTTCTTCATGTTTCACTGTTGCAGTTATCACATTTGGGTTGATTCCCACAGCTGAGGAAGGAAGGAGAGAGCATTAGGGCCAGCTATTAAGCCCTGCAAGACTGCAGTGGCAAAACCAGCTCTGGATTTAGAAAAAAAAGCATGTGGTAATGCTTGGTGAAAGTATGTACGGAGCTACAGGTAGCAGCTTCTATGATGTCCTTGGTAGGGACTCCTCTGAGAAAGGCTGCAGAGGTAGATGTAGCTCTTGTGGAATGTGATCTTATCCCCTGTGGGGGAGGTTTTCCATGGTGTTTGTAGCAGAAATGAATGCAATGGGCTATCCATTTAGAAATGGTTTGCTTTGAAATGGCCTTCCCCTCTGCCCTGCAGCAAAGCCAACTAGCAGCTGTTCAGATTTTCTGAGAGGCTTAGTCCTGTCCAAATAAAATCTAAGTTGTCTGTGCAAGTCCAAAGAGTGCAGTATTCATTCTCCTTTGTTTTGTGGATTAGGGAAAAAAGTAGGCAAATGAATGGACTGATTTAGGGCCACACTAGACACCACCTTGGACATAAAGGAAGGATTGGTCCTGAGGAAAACCTTGTCTGCATGGAAGATAATGAAGGGTTCTACTGCCATGAGGGCCTGCAATTCAGACACTCTTCTTGCTGAAGTGATGGCTAGAAGGAAAGCTGTTTTCCAAGAAAGGAATTTCAACTCTGCAGTTGCAGCTGGCTCAAAGGGAGGGAGAGTGAGCTTTTCCAATACACAGTTAAGGTCCCAGGCTGGAATAGGGGCTCTCCTGGGGGGGGGGGTCCTAAATTTTTGGCCCCTCTAAGGAACTGCTTTATCAGGGGGTGAGAGAGGAGGGGTGGCTCAGTATTATAATGTGCTGAAATGGAAGAGGCATGAATTTTAATTGACGAGAAGGATAGGCCCTTGTGGAGCATTTCTGTTAAGTACTGAAGAATATGAGGTAAGCTGGGCACCGTTGTGCCCATCCCGAGTCTGGGTCCAGGAACAGTATCTTTTCCACTTTTCAGCATAGAATTTTCTAGTACTAGACCTCCTTGCCTCCAGAATGACATCCAGCACCTGCTTACTGACAGATGCTATTGGGGAGCTCAAGGAATTAGCCAGGCTGCAAGGTTCAGGGTTTGAAGCTGAGGGTGCAGAATCTGGCCTACCTGCTGGGACAGCAGGGAAGGGGTCTCACGCAGGTGCCATGGTTCCAGCAGTGTCATACTGCGCAAGGGGGGGGGGGTACCAGTGCTGGCCAGTCTGGTGCAATCAGTATTGTCCTTGGCTTGTCCTGTTGGATCTTTTGCAGAACCTTCGAGAGGAGAGGCGGGGGGGGGGGTAAGGCATAGACCGAGAAACTTTCCCAGGTAAAGGACAGGGCATCCACTTTCCAAGCTTGACTGTGGGAAGTCCTTATGCAGAATTTGTCCAATTGGTAGTTATGAGGGGAGGCAAACAGGTCTATCTCTGGAGTCCCCCATTTGTTCCTCAAGAGGTTGAATATTTTTGGTTCCAGTTTCCATTTGTGTGGGTCCATGATATTTCTGCTTAGGTAGTCTGCTAGTGAATTTAGCTTGCCTGGCAGGAATTGAGCTTATAAGTGCAATTGGTAGCTCAAGGCT
Organism: Protopterus annectens; assembly: GCF_019279795.1. Lineage (NCBI taxonomy): Eukaryota > Metazoa > Chordata > Ceratodontiformes > Protopteridae > Protopterus > Protopterus annectens. Next base: position 226,075,178 of record NC_056743.1, read on the forward strand.
GTGTTCCACAGAGCCATGGCTAGTCTGCACAGAGGGTATGATTGGGTTCCCCACTGCTTGTTTATGTACCACATAACTGTGGTGTTGTCTGTCTTTACCAATAATTGTCCTGGAAGAATGTGGTCTTTGAAGGCCATCAGGGAATTCTGTACAGCTAACATTTCTTTTTGGTTGATATGCAGGTGCATCTGTCTCGGGTTCCATTTGCCCTGAATGCACTGCCCTGCCAAGTGAGCCCCCCATGCATAGTCTGATACGTCTGTTGTTAGGGTTTGGGCAGCAGGGGGTAAAGTGAAAGGGAGCCCCTTGTTGTGGTAGCAGGTCTCTGCCCACCAAAGGAACTCTTGTCTTTATACAAGGAATGATAGAAATCATTGATTTCAGGTCCTGAGAATGTTGACACCATAGGCTTTTTAGATACCATTGTAGTTTCCCCATATGCTGTCTTACATATGGAATTAGTAGAATGCAAGATGCCATGAACCCCAGGGCTTGCAGAATTTTCCTTGCAGATTGCTGGGTCTTTGTGACCAGTAGCTTGAAGTAGGTTGTCAAACTTGTTTCTCTGGAGTGAGGAAAGCCATCTGGGAAGTTGTGTCCAAGCTTGCTGCCAAGAATACAATCTGTTGGCAGGGTACCAGGTGAGATTTCTTTTCGTTTATGGTGCACCCCAGTGAGGTCAGAAGTTTCTTTACGAATGTCAGATGTTTTGATAGCAAGTCCTGGCTTTCTGCCTGAATCAGACAATCATCAAAGTATGGGTATATCTGAATATTTCTCTGCCTGCAAAATGCAATGGCTGGAGCAAGACACTTTGTGAATACCCTGGGCGCAGTAGATAAGCCAAAGGGAAGTGCAGAGAACTGACAGTGCATGGAGCCTGCCCTGAAACGTAGGTATTTCCTGCAAGATTCCCTTATTGGAATGTGCAGGTAAGCTTCCTTTAAGTCTAAGGTTGCCAACCAGGCATATTTGCCTAGCATAGGAAGCAGCTGTTGAAGTGTTAGCATTTTGAATTTGGGGATTACCAGAAAGGTGTTTAGAATAGACAGGTCCAGGACAGGACGCCAGGAGCTGTCTTTTCTGGGTACCAGGAAAAGTCTTGAATAAAAACCTTGTCCCCTTTGTTCCACTGGGACAGGTTGAATACCTCTGATACGTAGAAGAGAGAGAACCTTCTGTTGGGCCTCCTCCCATTGATTTGGGGGTAGGCCTGGCCAACCATTTGGGGTTGGTAGTGTGTGGAAGTGGAATCTGTATCCATGGGAAACTATATTCAAACCCATTTGTCCTGGGTAATGAGTTCCCAGTTTTTTGCATGCAGGGCGAGTTTTCCCCCTAAGGGGGCAAGCAGTTGAGCAGGGCTTAGAAGGGTTAAGGTTAAGTCATTGTGCCATTTTTCCGTAGGGGGGTGGCTTACTACTCCCTGCTTTGGAAGTGGGAGCCCCCCACTGCTTAGGCCTGTGCGTAGCCTCAGACTGTAACCTAGGTGGTCTGCTGTTCCTGGGTTTGGAATGAGAAGGCCTGAAAGAGACTGGAAAGGACCAATTCTTTGAAGGCCAATGCCTACTAAATCTGGGAGGCTGTAATTGTAGGAAATCTTTAACAGTTTGCATAGATTTAGCTTTTTCCTCCATCCTTTTGAGGACTTTGTCTGCTTTGTTGCCAAACAGTCTCAGTTTAAGGGAGCATGCAGAAATTTAGCTTAAACATGATCTGGCAAGTTTTGCTCCTTAAGCCAAGCATGCCTTCGAAGTACAGACCCAGTGACAGCAGCCCTGCAAGATGCTTCTAAAGAGTCAAAACCACATTGCAAAATAAGTTTACCAACTTGTTTAGCAAAATGCATTAAATCCTGTAATTCTCTGTGTTCAGCAGTCAGGAATCAACATCATTTTCTGTTTAAGTAGTCCTATAATATGCTGCTGATACTTTAACATATGAAACTGGCAATTTAAAGCTCTAATGGCCAAAGTAGCAGAAGTGTATACCTTCTTACCCCATCTGTCCAAGGCTCTAGAATCTCTATCAGAAGGGGTAGAATTTTTGGCAGCAGTAGCCTTAATGCCTTTTGGTCCTTGGGAAATGGTCTCTGGATCCGCAGTAGGATTCTTGAAGAGGAACTTGTGAGAGTCAGGTACTCTGTAATACTGGTCAGGTTTTCTGGAAGCTGGAGGTAAAGTGTCTGGGGAAAGGCTAAATTCCAGAAAAGCATCATCTACAATGTCCAGAACAGGAGGGATAGCTAAAGACCTGTGTTGAGGAAGGAGCAAGAATTCCCTAAGCTTCTTTTTGGAGTTATTGCACAATGGGACCTACTACACTGAGCCAACAGATATAGACAACATACTGCCTGACAGATTCAGTGCCAACTTTAACCCCCCCCCCCCAAAGGCCCTATCACAATACCAGAAGAAAGCCTGACACCCACCACTTTTGTGGCACTGGTAAAAGCTGCATTGTCCAAAGCCAAGAATACAGCATCCATGGGACCTGATAATATCTCTGACTGTGTCCTACATGAACTACAAAATGAACTGGCACCACACCTGTGTGCCCTGTTCAATCACAGCCTTAAGATACGAAAAAAGATGGTCCAGATCCAACACATGAAAAACTTTAATTAATAAAATCAGTAAATTATAAAAACAGTACTTAGTGTTTTCATCTCATCTTAGGTGACTTCATCAGAATACAAAACAGTACATTACCTACCCAATTTAAATAGCCCACTTAAATGACATCACGGACTCTTAAACCAACCAAAATTATATTACAAAAGCACACAGGAAGTTTTAATATATATATATATATATATATATATATATATATATATATATATATATATAAATACCACTAACTTTAAATGTTAAAAAATGTTGAAAAATAAAGTGTTAAAAAATAAAAAAAATCCCTTATTAAAACCTGCTCTATTGATAGAAAGGTTATTGGATTTTAATCATAAAATATTAGCTCTTTCATTTAAAATAGGGGAAATAGATATACCATCATTTAATTCGGGGGGAACACTGCAGCCAATCTTCGCTGCCATTCAGTTTCTTTCTTTCGCAAATTATTTTTCCAATCACCTCCCCTTTGACCTAATTTAATTATATCTAGTAAACCAAACATGAATTTAGTAAAAGTAGTGCAAGTGATAGAATGTTTATACAGAGCGTTACTTTGCTTTTTATTTTTTTATATCATTCAAATGTTTATATATTCTGCACTTTAATGAATGCTCTGTTTTACCCACATAAAAAATGTGAACATACTGCTAAATAAACCACCCTACTTGTGCTACAATTTCCTTTTTTGAAATTTATTTCACTCTTTAAGCAATTGTTTAATACTATGGAATTCACCTTAATTATATACGAATACTGACTGCAACTACCACATGCCCTGGTTCCGTAATCTGTTTGCTTTCAATACCTCAAGCTTACATTCAAAAAGCTTCTTAAAATTTGCCCCAGTTTTGTTAACAAATCTAGGCCGTCCACCAACCTTCTCCAAAACTTCATTATTTGTCTTAAAAACATTCCAGTTACTTATCAGGGCCTTCTTTATTTTATTAGTAAGATGGTTAAATTGTAGTACATATGCTTATCACAACCATTTTGTATTTCATGTGACACACCCAGATTTGCACCTTTGTCCAAACCCACTCCTAAAAGGGGCTTATACTGAGTACCCCACTTTCCATGTACCTCACCAATAATCTCCTCAACACAACTCTTAAGGCCAATTGCGGCCGCAGGAGTATCCAAGACACAAGGCAGTATTTATTGATACTTGCATACATGTTACAGAAAAAACTTAACATTTAGTAAAGGACTCATGGGATTTTTTGGGTTTATAAAAAATGAGAAATGTGGGCGAGAGAATTGATTTTTTAACCATGAGATAGAAGAATTTGTATAATACTTAAATAATACCACAAATTTCTTTAAATTTACTTTTAAGTGTGCTAGGGAAGGAATTATTTGGATACCTTTATATCACATGGATAGGGTGGATTTAGGTCCAGGGTATATAGGAAAGACACTTTTTGTAATGCCTATTTGCATTTTGACAGTAACCACCCATTTAAGCAAAAAAAGAGCATAATAAAGGGACAAGCAATAAGAGTAGCTCATATGACATCACATTTTGAAGAAGTCATGTAGAACTTGATAAAATTTCTGTAATGTTCCAAGAAAGGGGGTACCCCAAGAGTTGCGTTGAGGAGATTATTGGTGAGGTACATGGAAAGTGGGGTACTCAGTATAAGCCCCTTTTAGGAGTGGGTTTGGACAAAGGTGCAAATCTGGGTGTGTCACATGAAATACAAAATGGTTATGATAGAGCATATGTACTACCATTTAACCATCTTACTAGTAAAATAAAGAAGGCCCTGATAAGTAACTGGAATGTTTTTAGAACAAATAATGAAGTCTTGGAGAAGGTTGGTGTGCGGCCTAGATTTGTTAACAAAACTGGGGCAAATTTTAAGAAGCTTTTTGAATGTAAGCTTGAGGTAAGAAAGCAAACAGATTAGGCCATTAGGCTACTACACACCTATGAACCACCCTGTTGTGCTACTAATGATGCTAACAGACTTGACATAAGCAGCACTAAGCAGCACTAAGCTTCTTTTCCCATGAAGCTCTCAGCTCCTTGTAAAATCCACTTGACACTCAACTTGATCTCTCAACTTTGCAGCACAAGAAATCTGGAAAACGTCAACATTTACTTGGTGGGGGGGGGGAGCAAAGGACCAATGCCAGGGGCACATTTTAAACATTGCTAGTATCATCTTAGAAAGTTGCTAGAATAAAATGTTTTGTGTTATCATGCGTTTCCTGAAAGATAGGAAGACTGAAACTTAAATGGCTATTATTATTTAGTGAATTCAGTTCTCACGGATTTGCCAGAAAATCACAAATTGTAAGAGGAACAAACCAAAAGTATGAGCCAAACATTCCAGATATTCTGTGAAAATCTGGACAGTTGAGAGCTATGGACTCAACTCTTTGAATCACAAGTGCTGGTATGGGTAGAGAATTCAGGCTCTTGTGCCTAAGGAACAGGGCTTGAGCCTGATTACTAACCACCAGGTATACCTAATTGGGACATTTTACACACACACAAACACACACAACCAACCTGAATAGCAGGAAAATAAAATTCCCCTTATTCGGAGAAGAGTAAAATATGTCTGTGCGAAAGGTGTGTGTGACTGGACCAGCTAAAAATGTTTTTTTTTTAATTACTCTGTTAAAGTAAATAAAAGTGCCACCTGGGGAGGACCCCCCCCCCCAGCTAAGCCACTGAACGTGACAAAGCAAGAGCACCTAAAATCTAACCATCATGGAAAACGCAAACACTGCTTGACTGTAGCACAAGTTGATTAGATTTTAGGACCCTTTGATGCTTAGTAATGCAATGGGGGCTTCAGCCTCTCCCAGCCCCCTAGCTCCCACCCCCGGCAAATTTGCCAGTGATTTTTTTTAACTGAACACAATTGTCCCTTTTGAGGGGTAAATCAGAAGCATTGTCTGGTTATTGTAACTGGCTTAGAGTCATACAGTAGACAAATGGAGATGGAAGGACTCGGGCTCTGCATCCTGGGGTACAAAAAGAAGTTCATTACCAGCTCAGAACCATAAACCTCAGCATTATCTACCCAATATTAGTCTAATGGCTATAAAGTTATACTGTGCCAGAAAATAAATGGGGAGTGAATCAAGGAGCCACTGATCAGCTGTTATGTCTTGCTTTAGTAAGCAGCAGAAAAAAACAGCAGTGTGAAGCTGCAAGCACAAGCCAGGAATAGAATCAATGGTCACTGAAGGGCCACACCTTCCAGCACTGCTATCAGGCTGTGCTATACTCTAACATAGTGAGTACAGCCACCTCCAAGAAAGCTCACGACGACAAGCATGGAAAACAGGCAGGAAGTGCCCCAGCCTGCCAATGCTACACATATCACACACTATATGTGTACATGCAAAGAAGCTTTTATCACGCTAGTCAGCACGTGTTGTACAGCAACACTTAGATGCAATAATGTGCAGTAATGCCTGTGTTCAGAAATCTGAGAACTCCAGCATGACAAAAGTAATACAATTTCAATAATAAAATACAAGATTTACACCTATCACTATACTGCACATTTATGTTTTTTCTACTAAACTGTGTCACTTAATTATACATCTTTTTTCATTCTATGTCTATAATTGATTAAACGATAGTCTATCACACTTCTTTTAATGTTTTTATACATTTTAAATCTATTTTTACACTCTGTGTAATTATTAACTGACTAATTATGTTTCACAGCAACTTTTCTAACTAATTTAACTTTATTTTTATATTTTTGGAGCCTTGCTCACCTGGGCCTCCACTGAAGAGAGGCTTTTTCTGCCTAAGTCGGACTAATGTGAACAAATGCAGAATGAATGAACAAAATTAATGAATGAATACATAAATAAAGATCCAGCAGTCCTTGACATGCGTCTTTGTACTGTAAATTATGATAAACGCAGCACTCCAAGATCCCTGTAATTTGTATTAATAACATAACTAACATTTCCCAGGACTCTCTAACAGAATATGTACATAACAGCATTGTCTTTAAAACCGCTATCAAAAAAGCTCTCTCGTACTAATACATTATCTTTCAAGCGCAAATGTATACGTTTTAAGGGCAACTCTAGGTAAGAAACCATATAAATTCACATAGCAAACTCTTCCCGTATTTTGAACATATCCGTTTATCTAAAGATATCTCGAGTTTTGCTACCTTCACTGACTGGCTCAAGGGAAGCTCATGAATATGGGGAAATAAAGATAACAGAATAATTTGTTGGTTTTAATTTACTATGCTGAATTGAACTTGACACAAAAAATGAGAAATTATTCAGGAAACTGTGAAGCCTTTTCAAGCTTAGGTGTGCACTATATGAAACATGCCCACCTGATTATGAAGGGATTCACATCCAGATCAAGGGAGGTCATTGTTCCCCTGTACTCTTCACTTATCAGACCAATGATTGAGTACAATGCCCCATTCGGAATGTATCTTACCCGACACCTGCAGCAATTGGAAAGACCCCAAAAGTTCCTCACCAAAAGGATAAAGGGGCTCAAAAATATGCCATATGCTGCCCGACTGAAGAAACTCCAGCTCTATTCAGTCGCATACCGTCTGCTCAGAGGTGACCTGTGCCTGACATACAAGGCCATGTCCAACCCGGAATTAATGGACATGCTCCACCTCAAAAGATCCAAATCCACCAGAGCCACAAGAGCAAGAGACTTAAACCTCAACACGGATATAAATAGGAAGTGCTGGAGGGACAGATTCATCACCCAGAGACTCCCTATGCTGTGGAACAGAATCCCGGTCCATGTGAGACAGAGCACCTCGCTGGCTCTGTTCAAGAGGAATCTTGACCAGTGGATGGGAGATCGTAGGTTTACCCCAAGGATCATCTCTGTATCACTGCTGGACAGAGGCATGGCAAACTAATGGGTATAGTATTCTTCAACCCAAGGGGTGGTGAAAGCCACACAACTCTGGCTAGGCTTATAAATGCCCTAGG